>NC_079213.1:74885688-75073188 GCF_029633865.1 Lampris incognitus
GAACATTTCATGAACACAATTTGAATAATTTCTGCACGAGTTATAAAATGTGTGTAAAAATCTTTTTTATGATTATTTCTTACTCAATTCTTCCATTGATTTTCATTATTTAAATTATTTTTTTTAAACCTAAATCCATTTTCACAAGGTAGGGGACAAACTTGATGTAGACCTTGTGCAAGAACCACTTCAGGTTGATGATATTATAGAGCAGGCTAGTTTCAGTTTGGTGTTGGAAGGTCATTTGCCATCTCTCAATCTTTTGTTGGACTTTTTTTTTTTTAGTGTACGCTCACAAGTGCAGGCTGACATAACATTATTTGATTTTCAAGGAGGAGAAACATTCTTACACAAAGTTAAAATATAATGTAAATTTATTGATCATAGTGTTGAATAGATGTAAATAAAGAACAGATAAAAGATGACAATAACGAAAATACATTTTTTATTTCATGGGACCCTTAAACCAACAAGCCAAGTTAAGTTATACTTAGTTGGTCCAATTGTTACAATGGAAATTAGTAATTTTGCTGCTTTTGTTGCCCAGACTATCTTTTACACTTTCAGCTGGTCCACAAATATCCAAATCATCATGGACATGTTGTATTTGCTCATCTTAAAGAAAAAGTAAACACAAAGTCAAAATTGGTCGGAAGATAGATTAGGCTATAAACTAATAGCCTGTGTATGATTGAAAATAAAGAGCTCATGCAGTTAAGTTCCGCCTACGAAAGTCCATCATTAAGCAGAATTGCCCCATCATTAGCTATTTACTGAATGCCGCCACTGAAACTTTTTTAACCAATCGGATAAATCCACTCGTGCGCAGACATGACATGATAGCATCAACTTAGCATGCGACGAGTAAGACTTGAAGCAGTGGAATCAACAGCCGTTCCCGCGTGGAAGGACGCCCCCAGTCGGATTCATACTCGCTACCCTTGCGAGCGACTTCCCGCCATCTTGTCTGCAGAAGTTAATTTCGTTTTACACGTTTTTGTGCCCCCTTATGTACTGAAGAGCGACACCGGTGGAGTTTCTTAGCATTTAGCCGGCAGCACGCATCGCTCCTCCAGCGGACTGCATAGCGCCCCCTAGTGGCGTTAGACCAGCGACACAAAAACGCTCTTGAGTGGTCACGCATGCCCGAAGCTTTTCTCACAGCTTCTCAATAATACAAGCTACCAACTTATACAAGTATTTAGGTTATATTTTCTTATCGTTGAATGGTTACTGTTAGGTAGGATAATTTGTTCTAACCATCCAAATGAATCTCTGAAATTTGGATTGCTCCTACATCACTGCAATTACAATGTTGTAAGTTAGAGAAAAAATAAAAATCTTCCGGATTGTAGCTTTAAGATAAAAAAAAGCAAAAACTTTTAAGTTTGTCAATAAAATTTGACTTATATAATGCTGATTTGTAAATATTGAGCATTTATAGATAATTGCACTCATTAGGAAAACAAGCCCTTAGCTACAACTTGATCCTTATAAAAACTAGCCAGATTACAATCTTGAACAGCACATACAAATAGTAATGTGGCCATAAACTGATTTCCATTGCACAGTCGTTCCAGTGTGACTTAATAGGCTCGTCTTATTACTATATGGAGATAGAATTGGAAGACAAATAGGATTTAAGGGAACATATTACTACTTGTCCCTCTCTGAATACAAAGGGCTGCCCTCAGTGCTATCACAAAGAAAACAGCTTAGCAGCAGCACATTTGTTTTCCATTCAGAAGGAGAAGCACTTTGTCTTTCCAATCGTTACCTGTCTGCGAATCAGTTGCTCCATTAAGGCAGGTCTAAAGAGGGAGGTGCTGTCTGGGGCTAAATTGCAATTAGTCGGCCTGCAAGTGAGGCTGGCACCAGTTAACTTGGGATATTGGAGTGCAAGGGCCCAGTAATCAGGCTTTGGTCATGTAGAACAATGCATAAAATTAAATTGACATTAATGAATAATTGTGTAATGAAAATGGAGGAGGAGAGTTAATTGCATGTTACAGTGAGTGTAATGCCCAGATAACCTTGTGTCTAATGCTATTCTTAGTCTGACTGCCAAGGCTCTCACTGTGGCTCCTCTCGGCAGGAAGTCATTAAAGCTAGGGAGTAGATAATGCCGGTGTGCCGCAACCCAGAGTGGCTACAATCTAGCAAAGACTTTCTTTCACTGTCTTTTTTTCTGAGTGGGCTATCTTGAAGTCATTTGTACACAGTCTGAATGAAATTAAAGGTCACCAGTGCTAAGCATCCATGCCTGGATGGGCTTTTAGAGCAAGGCCCACTCACCTACAGGGACTGTCGCATGGAAGAATACATGCCTCAGGCTGTCCAAGGACTAGGGAAAGATACTTACCACAGACAAAGAGCCTTTTGGCTTGACTGACAGCTGCTTAGACTAATTCATAAATGTATCCCGCGTCCAACCTCATCTACTGTTCAGAATCCTGCCAAAGATTAGATCCATGGTTCAAAATTTGTATTAGATACTCATAGCAGTACGCTATGTACATAGACTGTCGTGCCATACATCGTTAAGCAATATATGCCATATCCTTCTTTAGCACTCTTTATACTGGCAGCATAAAAAAGATGCACAGGCAAAAATGCCATGCTTTTGTGATATTTTGATTAGAAACATCTTCACCTACAGCTACTGATACTCCAATATCAAGAAGAAGACAGGCATTTGTTGGCAGGGGTCTAATCCTGGCACACAAACCTGAAGAACCTTAATTACTTCACCAGGCCCAATAGTGTGCACAGTGTTCAAACTGTGCAAAAAAACAAAGAAAATACCCCTCGACATGAACAGCAAGTTCCAACACCATGAGGAAGGAGAAGAGAGTCATCAAACAATGAATGAAGCACAATGATGGGGCTTAAGTGAAAAACAGTAAATGACTCTCTATTGTTTCATATTATTTAATATAGACAATCATAAACAAAAGCCCATTATCAAATGTGATTACATCACTGCTTTGCATTAATATAATACGTATTAGGCCTTGTCGCTAAAACAGCATGTCCTCTGCTATCGTTTTCGCGGCCCCTTGAACACAAAGCAACAGTAAATCCTCCAAGTAGAAAGCGTCCATTGACAAGCATTTTGACTCTAAAGGGAAAGCAAAGCACTGATGAGTGCAACTGAGTACTAACATAGTTTTCAAATGTTGCCTTACACAGTGTGCACTGCAGCTGTTAACTGGATTTGTTCAGGGTAGTTTGGTCTAATAAGTTACAAGCTAACTAAAGATTTTCATTTTGCAGCTCATTTTATTTGATGGGGATATTGGAATGGAAGCAGGCTGGTTTGTAGGTCAATGAGTCCTAGTTACCCACAGCTACAGTTCTCTGTCTAGTTTAATACCGTTAACCTTGTAAGAACTGCAGTAGTTTAATTTCTGTTGTTTGGTGTGAAAGGTGTCAGAATGGTGGGAGAGATATAACAATTTTATGAAATTGCTGTTGTCCATGAGCTATAGCAGATTTTTATTTGTGGTTAAAAGGGTCTCTATTTTAAAATAGGTAGAAATAGAGCACCGGTTTGTAACATCTCTGAACAAAAAGTTGGCGTGTGTCACTTTAAAACACAAATCCTTGTTAACTATAGTTATTGATGGAGTCATGATTCTTAATGCAATATGATACAGCTCTCATTAGGGCATAATGTTGAGCTCATTATGAAAGTTGAACTCTTCTCAATTTCAAATAATGCTTCAGCATGGCAAAAAAAAAAGAGGCAGAAACAGCTTGATACCAAAGTGGCCAATTTTGTCTCAATGTACTGCCCTCTCCACTGAAATATAGTGTTTATTGTGAACTAAATGGGCCTTTCTTCTAGTGGATATGTGGAGCAATCTATTGGGAAAGCTCCACGTGGTGTGGTGGTCTAATCTGTTGCCTACCAACACGAGGATCCCCAGTTCGAATCTCCATGTTACCTCTGGCTTAGTCTGGCATCCCTACAGACACAATTGGCCATGTCTGTGGGTGGGAAGCCGGACGTGGGTATGTGTCCTGGTCACTGACCTAGCGCCTCCTCTGGTCAGTCAGGGTGCCTGTTCAGGGGGTGGGGGGGGACTGGGGGGAATAACGTGATCCTCCCACATGCTACGTCCCCCTGGCGAAACGCCTCACTGTCAGGTGAAAAGAAGCGGCTGACGACTCCACCTCTATCAGTGGAGGCATGTGGTAGTCTGCAGCCCTCCCCGGATCAGCAGAGGGGGTGGAGCAGTGACCGGGACAGCTCGGAAGCATGAGGTAATTGGCCGGATACAATTGGTAAAGTAAGTACTGTCTTCAGACATGGCTTCAGTCAATACTGCAATGTATTAAAAAAAAATTCTGTATCCGTGTTGATATTCCGCTCCTCATTAGTTGAGCACTGACAACACCATTGACGTTTAGGAAAAAAACGCATATATATATATATATATATATATATATATGTGTGTGTGTGTGTGTGTGTGTGTGTGTATATATATACACTACCGTTCAAAAGTTTGGGATCACCCAAACAATTTTGTGTTTTCCATGAAAAGTCACACTTATTCACCACCATATGTTGTGAAATGAATAGAAAATAGAGTCAAGACATTGACAAGGTTAGAAATAATGATTTGTATTTGAAATAAGATTTTTTTTACATCAAACTTTGCTTTCGTCAAAGAATCCTCCATTTGCAGCAATTACAGCATTGCAGACCTTTGGCATTCTAGCTGTTAATTTGTTGAGGTAATCTGGAGAAATTGCACCCCACGCTTCCAGAAGCAGCTCCCACAAGTTGGATTGGTTGGATGGGCACTTCTTTGAGCAGATTGAGTTTCTGGAGCATCACATTTGTGGGGTCAATTAAATGCTCAAAATGGCCAGAAAAAGAGAACTTTCATCTGAAACTCGACAGTCTATTCTTGTTCTTAGAAATGAAGGCTATTCCATGCGAGAAATTGCTAAGAAATTGAAGATTTCCTACACCGGTGTGTACTACTCCCTTCAGAGGACAGCACAAACAGGCTCTAACCAGAGTAGAAAAAGAAGTGGGAGGCCGCGTTGCACAACTGAGCAAGAAGATAAGTACATTAGAGTCTCTAGTTTGAGAAACAGACGCCTCACAGGTCCCCAACTGGCATCTTCATTAAATAGTACCTGTTAGAGCCTGTTTGTGCTGTCCTCTGAAGGGAGTAGTACACACTGGTGTAGGAAATCTTCAATTTCTTAGCAATTTCTCGCATGGAATAGCCTTCATTTCTAAGAACAAGAATAGACTGTCGAGTTTCAGATGAAAGTTCTCTTTTTCTGGCCATTTTGAGCATTTAATTGACCCCACAAATGTGATGCTCCAGAAACTCAATCTGCTCAAAGAAGTGCCCATCCAACCAATCCAACTTGTGGGAGCTGCTTCTGGAAGCGTGGGGTGCAATTTCTCCAGATTACCTCAACAAATTAACAGCTAGAATGCCAAAGGTCTGCAATGCTGTAATTGCTGCAAATGGAGGATTCTTTGACGAAAGCAAAGTTTGATGTAAAAAAAATCTTATTTCAAATACAAATCATTATTTCTAACCTTGTCAATGTCTTGACTCTATTTTCTATTCATTTCACAACATATGGTGGTGAATAAGTGTGACTTTTCATGGAAAACACGAAATTGTTTGGGTGATCCCAAACTTTTGAACGGTAGTGTATATATAAACTTTGTTAAAAGAAACACTCAACGGTATTGACACGGATTGACAGCTGATGAATCCTTATGGCATGAAACAGGCTTGTACTGTCTCATAAAGAATTTACTTGACTCACTGGATTATATACATATATATATATATATGTATATATATATATGATCAAATTGACTTTCAGCTAAATTTATTATTCTTCTTTGCTGCCTGTGACAACAGATCTGGCAATAGATGATTAAGCGAGACTATTCACCCAATGGCTGTACTCATTTCAAATAGTCGAAGGTAAAATGGTGACTAGCATGTTAATGAAATATAGGCCTACTTTTGAAAATCATTATTGCGTGTGCCTTAAATGAATCATTAATTCAGTCAATATTTGCGCCCTGAAAGGCCAAGGTCAAGTAAAAGAAAACAAAAATAAAACAACTTATTTCAAATGGCCAGCGACAGACTGAAGACTGAATTCAATTTTAAAAAGAGACTGCTGTTGAAGAGGATTGCTGGAGCTGTTGTGATGTAGAAAGTGAAGTAAACATGGAGCAGATGGTGTCTGATGGACATGGAGAGGAGGAAAATTTGATTGAAAGGCTTTTGAGAATAACAAAATAAAATAAGCAGTAGCAAATAAGATAATTTTCTACATTACTTTCTTATTATTTAATCAAATTTGTAAGTGTGACATGAACCGCTTTTGTCTTCTCACCTGCACTTGTCTTGGCCTTTCTGCACATGCTGATTCTGACAGAAATACAATTACAGAGTAATGAGCACAATAAAGTATTAGCCACGGTACTTGTTTTTACACTCATTTCTCTGGTTGATTTTTAGTCGATGCCAAATATCAGATGGAGTTGCACGCTATTGTCAAACGTTCCCATATTCAAACGGGATAAATGCTGAAGAGCAGAGGTCAACACAACAACCAGAAAATGTTTTATGCAAGGGGACTTTTTGAAAATCATGGGCCCTGAATTAAATCAAGTGAAAAACTGTTTTGGCGCAGATTAAGTGAATAATCAACTTGCGATGAATGTATTAATTAGTTAAATGTTAAAAAGAAATACATTTACTATCTAAAAAAATAAAATGAAGTGTTAGCATAAATAAAGTCAAATAATTACATGTATAAATGGTCAATTGGTATAACTTGTGTTATTTATTTATTAATTAAAGTCCTGCAACACTGGGCATGCAGAATTAAGTCCATATATCTATCAAATTCATCCATAAAAGTCTGGTTGGTAGAATTTCACACCAACACCTACCAGGGCCGTCTCATGCAATCAATTTTTGTGCACTAGATTGCATCAATGGAGGAAATAAAGAGACTGTAGAAGGATAAGCTTAGAGCTAACTGTAAATCAATGACTTCCAAAAGTTGTCCCATGATGCCTCTGGAGGCAGCTTGACAGAAGAGGCGCAACACTACTCAAATAAATGGTGATTCTTCACGGAGGCAGGGATAGGTTGAATTCTGATAAACTGTACTTGAAGAATAGTATGATTACTTGATGGAAATTCACCCCAGTACAACTAAAAGTAATCTTCACCAGAAGTACTTGAGTCAGAGTACTTTAGTATTTTACTCTAGTTTTAGTTTCAGGTTAATTTCAAATCAACCATTCTAATTTACCCCTTAAGTTGATAAAAGTTATTTTAATTTCTTCTTATTTTTTGTAATTTCTTCTTCTTCTTTTATCTAGTTAAAATTAACAACTTTACAAAGACGCAGTCAAACGAATCAACTATAAGGGTTATGTATTGCAGACACTTTAAAACATTCCATTTTTATTTTCAAATTTGCAGGGCACAGATGTAACCTCAAAATCATTTAATTTCTTTTGGTGGATTTCATTCAACTGAGAATATGACAAACAAGGATTGCATGTGTAAATTGCTATTAATACAGGAATGCTCTGATTGATAAAATGTTTGTGCAAGAGATTAAATATGCTGCTGTCAAATCATTAGCAATATTAAAGTTACAATCCTGAAATAGTCATCTTTATTTAATTTACTGACATTTATTGTGATACCTGGTAATGGCAGTTGTGTTTGCACCCCATATCCAAGTTTTATTTGGAAGTAAAGAATTGCTGGTGCTGCTGAGTCAGAACCATCTTTACTGCCAAAACAAACCAACACAAGCAAAAATATCAAAATTGTGTTTTTGATATTGAGGGTGCAGGGTCCCCACTCATCTTGGAAAACCTGGAAATTTATAGATTTTTTATTTTGTTTTATATAAAATAATTTTATTTATTTCCAATCATGGAAAACACCTGGAAAATTATAAAGTTGATCAGATGTCATCGAAATATTACTGAGGTTATGGCAAATGGTGAAGTTAGGTTATGAAATAGTATTTTTACCTGCTGACATGACATATTTTTATCCATATTTTTAGCGGCTGAGATAACATACTACCAGCGCTTGAAATTTTGGTGGTGTGTTCAGTGACCCTGAACAACAAAGACTGTTAGGTTTCAGTTGATGGTTATTACTGCATAATATAATCTTTTGTGAGCAATGGCTTTCAACCAAGTAAAAGATGTAGCAAATGTCCTTGAAAAGTCCTGGAAAATGCTTTCTTAAAAAGAGCAGGAACCCTCGGTTGTGCTATATAGGTAAAGGCCTTTTACAAGCATGATCTTGCTTATTTGTTTGCCTGCCCCAAAAACTTTGATTCTTCAAACTTTCAATAGCTTCCTTATTTTTCTGCATTTGGGTTGTTACGGTGATGTAAGATGCCATGTGCTGTATTTTTTCTTGGAAAGTTGTACCCAACAGCAACCATGAAAGGTCCATTCCAGGGACTTAAATTCCTTCAAAAATGCCTTGGAAAAAACTTGAATGTGCAATAAATCCATAAGTCACACATTGTCATTGTTTCTGCTGAGTAAATAGATTTTACATACTCTATTAATCCCCATGGGGAAATTCATCCCCTGCATTCAACCAAACCAATTTATTTATTAGGCTATTATTCTAAAATTTGAGGTCAGTGGCTTGATTTAGTAGTTTTAAAAGGTGTTTTTAACTGTGTTTTACTCAAGAAGCTGCTATGTGGGGATAACCCCACTCTCGTAACAGCAAATTCTTTGAGTACGGGAAAACAACAATATGCATGCCCAAGCCTTTGACAATAAAAGCAGGTGGCATAAACATGATGCCAAGTGGGGCTGGTTGCCTTTTGCCCCACTGCTATTTGATTGGCTATTTTTGCTGAGTATCTTGTCATCCTTCACTTAACGGTTAGCAGTTGTATTTCTCCTGGAAAGCAGCTGCTATCATGAATTAAGTGGATTATCTTTTAGAACACAAATTTGAAATGCTACCTTTTAAAGAAAAAAATTTAGATTAAATGCCTCGGTGCCCACCAGCCACAGGACATTGTTATAAACCAAACGGCAGGCAAAATAATCACAGATTTAATGTGGAGTGGTTCTTCAGGACAAATAACTAACTGCTAACGTTTTCAAGAAGGCACTTTTTTGTTTTCCGTGTGTTATTTGGAGGGGATGGCACCTGGTCAAGAACAGGTTTCCTGATAAGTGAAATAGTTATAGTTTATCCTGCTGTTACAGTGTGGCAGTTGCCATACCACACTGAGATGCAGCTGGTCAGGATGCTCTCTGTGGTGCAGTGGTAGAACTTGGTGAGCATTTTGGGGGATAGATGGGCGCTCCTCAGCCTCCTCAGGAAATGCAGGCATTGTTGGGCCTTTTTCACAAGAGCCTGGGTGTTTGACATCCAGGAAAGTTCCTCGCTGATGTGGACTCCAAGGAATTTAGCTTCTAGACCTCCTGAAGTCCAAAATCAGTTCCCTTGTCTTCTGCACGTTGAGAACAAGATTGTTGGTAGTGCACCATGATGTGAGGTGCTGAATCTCACCCCTGTAGGCCGTCTCGTCATTGTTGGTGATATGGCCAATGACTGTGGTGTCATCTGCAAACTTAACTATTACATTTGAAGGGTGAGTTGGCAGGCAGTTGTAGGTAAAGAGGGAGAAAAGGAGGGGGCTCAGAACACAGCCTTGAGGGGCACTTGTGCTGAGGGTCAGGGTGAAGGAGGTGTGGTCACCTAACCTAACAGGCTGAGGTCTGTTGGTCAGGAAGTCCAGGGTCCAGTTACAGAGGGAGGGGTTGAGGCCAAGGGAGAGGAGTTTGGTGGTTAGTTTGGTGGGGATGATAGTGTTGAAGGCAGAGCTATAATCTATAAACAGCATCTAGATGTATGTGTTGTTAAGTTCAGGGTGGGTCAGAGCAAAGTGCAGGGCAGTGGCAATGGCATTCTCCGTAGACCTTTTGGGATGGTAGGCGAACTGATGTGGGTCGATTGTGACGGGGATAATGTTTTTGATGTGAGCCAGAACCAGTCTCTTAAAGCACTTCACGACAAACTAGGGACTAAACCTAGAGATATCAATGAGACATTCAAAGATTTCTATAATGACCTATACACATCAGAATGTACAGCTATTGATGGAGAGATAAATTCTTTTCTATGCCTGCCTAAACTCAACAAGCCTCAAAGAGAAGCTCTTGACTCCCCAATAATGTGGGAAGAGACGTTGGAGGCAACAAGAGCATTACCAACGGGCAAAACTCCTGGCCAAGACGGCTTTACAGCTGAGTTTTGTTATTCAGAAGACCTTTTACCATTACTGGAAGAAATCTTTGATAAGAGAACGCTCACAGCCTCATTGGAGCAGGACATTATTACTCTCATACTCAAACCTTGGAAAGAACCCTCTGAATGTAAAAGCTACTGTCCCATCAGCCTGATCCAAACTGACTGTACGATTTTATCAAAGATTTTGGCCAGTAGAATAGACAAAGTCATTAACTGCCTTGTACACCATGATCAGGTAGGCTTTATTCAAAAGAGCAATTCATCAGATAATATTAGAAGGATGCTGAATATTAAGTGGGCAGTGCGCAATTCAAGCTCCCCAGTCACTGCCATCCCGCTCGAAGCAGAGAAGGCATTCGATCGAGTCAAATGGAAGTACTTGTTCTGTGTGCTTAAAGCCTTTGGGTTTGGTCAGGTGTTCACAAAATGGATAGAAACCATATACAAACAACCGAGGCAGCAGCACAGATAAATGCGGTGATCTCTTCTTGTTTTAGACTAGGCAGAGGGACACGTCAAGGATCAGGTCTCTCTCTGGCTCTCTTTTGTTTAGCACTAGAACCGCTAGTGGAAGCAATATGTAGGAACTCTAATTTTCCAGGAGTCAAAATCGGGGACTCGGTACATAAATTGACTTTGTATGCTGACGATATACTCTGCTTTGCATCTGACCCTGTAACCTCTATCCCAGCTCTTCTAGATATTATTAAGGACTTTTCCAAGCTCTCTGGCTACAGAGCTAATTGGAACAAGTCAGAAGCGCAACCTCTGACTGCATTTTGCCCAAAACATTTATTTCAAGACAGATCCTTTCAGTGGCCCTCAGAGGACATTAGGCATTTAGGCATCCTCTTCCCACCTAAATTAGATGAACTTATGGAGAAGAACTTCGACCCGCTGTTGAGGAAAATATCATGTGATATAGGGCACTCTTATTTTTATCTTTGTGGGGAAAAGTGAATGTTCTGAAAATTAATTGCATTCTTAAACATAACTACCTTCTTCAATCTCTCCCCATACATATTCCTATGAAATATTTCAAGCAATTTGACCACATATGCAACAAATTTCTTTGGAATGGGAAATGTCAACGCATGCGTCTGGAAAAACTACAACTTCCGGTGGACAGAGAAGGTATTGGACTTCCAAAATTGTTATTCTATCATTATACACTTAGTCTGCGACACATTGCCCAATGGTCCCTCCAACTAGAAAGAGCTCCCCCATGGTCAAGTATCGAACGGGATGTGTGCCTGCCCCTCACTCCACTAGCTTCTTTATCCATTAGATTGGCATCTGAGATGCAGTCCCACCCGGTCATTACTCATCTGCAGGATGTATAGAAAAAGGTAGCTAAGATCCATAACATAGACATTCACCTGAACTTGGAGTCAAGCATTTGGTTCAACCTGAAGTTATGTGTTGGTAGAGCCCTGTTTTTTTGGAAAGTGTGGCTAAATAAAGGGATTAGGACACTCGGAGATCTGATCAAAAACAATTCGCTGAAATCTTTTGAGGAGTTAATCCAGGAATTTGGTCTCCCTCGATTCAGTATGTGGCAGTATTTACAGCTGAGGCACTTGCTGTCTAATGTGCTGGGCTCTCCAAGAGCGTCCCCTCAACAATCTAAACTGTTGTCTGATATCATCAAAATATTTGGACTGGGTCATGAGGTATCTCAATATTATTCTAAGATATTTTGCCAGGCTACTACATTTCCAACAGCATTAAGGACTATCTGGGAGAAAGACTTAAATATTTTGTTTAATGAGTTAGAATGGAGTAGGATATGCCAAAATCAAAGAAAGTTGTCAAGGGATATAAAAATAAGACTTATACAATTTAAAATCCTCAATTGCTTCTATTGGACACCATCCAGACTACATCGATTAGGCCTTAAAAGCAATACAGACTGCAGGAAATATCAGAATTCAGAGGGCACATTACTCCATGCTCGCAGGGAAATGCCCTGAGGTCCAGGTCTTTTGGAAACAAGTCCACAATTGTATGAAGGAGATCACTAGCAATGACTTTGAATTCTTTCCCAGGTTATGTGCGAAAGACTGTGGAAATGCAGAATTAATCCAAACTGCCATAATGGTGGGTAGACAGACTTTATTGAGGGGATGGAAAAAGGCAGAAGCTCCCTCTTGGCGGCAGTGGTTCATAGATTTTGGGAAAGTGGCCTCATATCAATAACTTTTCTATAGAAAGACTGACAGATGGTATGATTATATCTTGAAATGGGAAAAATACCACATCTATATCTCTGAAGGTTAAATAATGCTGCACTCAATATCTGTATGTTTACTTTTAATATCTTGTATTATATTATTATGTATTATTATAAGGGTATTGAAGCAAATTTTTGGGGGGAGGGGGGCAACTGCAGGAACCGCCACAGCCGGGCCGCGAACCCGTATCTCCCGCACCGCGGGCGACATCGCTTACCGCTCGAGTAGAGGGTCCGACCCATTAGCCAAGGGCTAACGTGTTTACTTATCCGTGCACGTTACACTACTCCCCGAGCATATCAGCTCCCTATGTCCTCATGTCTCTGGGCGCATGCACTTCTGATGGCCTCACGGTCTCGCCATCCCACTTCTGACACCAATGTAGCGATTTTGGGGGGGCAGTCTGGTAACCGTCGCCACAGCCGTGACGCGAATCCGTATCTCCTGTACCGCGGGCGACAACGTTAACCGCTCGACTAAAGGGTCTGACCTGTTAGCCAAGGGCTAACGTGTCTACTTATCCATGCACGTTACAGTATGTTTCTTTTTATATATATATCTATATATATATAGATATATACACTCACCGGCCACTTTATTAGGCACACCTGTCCAACTGCTCGTTAACGCAAATTTCTAATCAGCCAATCACATGGCAGCAACTCAATGCATTTAGGCATGTAGACATGGTCAAGACGATCTGCTGCAGTTCAAACCGAGCATCAGAATGGGGAAGAAAGGTGATTTTAGTGACTTTGAACGTGGCATGGTTGTTGGTGGCAGACGGGCTGGTCTGAGTATTTCAGAAACTGCTGATCTACTGGGATTTTCACGCACAACCATCTCTAGGGTTTACAGAGAATGGTCCGAAAAAGAGAAAATATCCAGTGAGCGGCAGTTCTGTGGGCGAAAATGCCTTGTTGATGCCAGAGGTCAGAGGAGAATGGCCAGACTGCTTCGAGCTGATAGAAAGGCAACAGTAACTCAAATAACCACTCATTACAACCGAGGTATGCAGAAGAGCATCTCTGAACGCACAACATGTCGAACCTTGTGGCAGATGGGCTACAGCAGCAGAAGACCACACTGGGTGCCACTCCTGTCAGCTAAGAACAGGAAACTGAGGCTACAATTCGCACAGGCTCACCAAAATTGGACAATAGAAGATTGGAAAAACTTTGCCTGGTCTGATGAGTCTCGATTTCTGCTGCGACATTCGGATGGTAGGGTCAGAATTTGGCGTCAACAACATAAAAGCATGGCTCCATCCTGCCTTGTATCAACGGTTCAGGCTGGTGGTGTGGGGGATATTTTCTTGGCACACTTTGGACCCCTTAGTACCAATTGAGCATCGTGTCAACGCCACAGCCTACCTGAGTATTGTTGCTGACCATGTCCATCCCTTTATGACCACAGTGTTCCCATCTTCTGATGGCTACTTCCAGCAGGATAACGCGCCATGTCATAAAGCTCGAATAATCTCAGACTGGTTTCTTGAACATGACAATGAGTTCACTGTACTCAAATGGCCTCCACAGTCACCAGATCTCAATCCAATAGAGCACCTTTGGGATGTGGTGGACCGGGAGATTCACATCATGGATGTGCAGCCGACAAATCTGCAGCAACTGCGTGATGCTATCATGTCAATATGGACCAAACTCTCTGAAGAATGTTTCCAGTACCTTGTTGAATCTATGCCACGAAGGATTAAGGCGGTTCTGAAGGCAAAATGGTGTCCAACCCGGTACTAGCAAGGTGTACCTAATAAAGTGGCCAGTGAGTGTATATCTATATATATATATATATATATATTTTTTTTTTTTGTCTAAATTGTTTCTTTTTCTTTTTTTTCCTTCATACCTACCCGCAGACGTTGCCAAATGTGTCTGTAGGGACTCCTGACCAAGCTGGAGGTAACAGGGATTCCAACTGGTGATCCCCATGTTGGTAGGCAACAAAATAGATCACCACACCACCCGTACACCCTTGGATTTTTTTTTAAGCAAGTTTTGTTTTCTCTGCGCCTTTTTTCTGTCTCTACCCTGGTCGAGAATTATGGAGGCTGCGGTGGAAATGGTAAATTCAGGAGACTCATCTCGTTACAGACCATAGAGACCCCTTTACAGAAAGAGCAAGCTCAAATCCCTCATAACAGCGAAATCTCGAAAGATGATGAGATAGATGACAATCATATCCGGGGGGATAATCATGAATCAGGAAGTAGGAACAATTTATTTGTCGTTTCATCTTATGTACTACGTACACAAAAGAAACAAAATTCAGTTTCCTCCAACCCACAGTAATGTAACACAAAAGACAAGAACACACATCCAAAAACCTCCAAAAACAACACCACCAAAAACATGCAAAAACAGAGAGAACAAAGGAAAAAAAAAGACCACAAATAGCCACACACACAGTCCACCCAGTGCAACACAGTCCAAAAACTCCACCATCGAGAGAACGAATGCCAGCCAGGACGACTGTTGGAACTGTTGGTCTGCATGGGCTAGCAATTAGTCTAGCCTGCCCCAGCTCTGCGTCCCGTCAGACTGCCCTCGGTGTTTCCCACTCAGGCACAGCTCCAGGCAGGGCCGTGGTCCCTGGGTCCATCGGATGCAGCAGACCAGGCTCCCTCAGCCAATCCAATGCTAGCTCTTCAGCCAGACATCTTCGACACACCTCCCCTGTACTGCACACGATGACACAGACACAGATGTAGACTGCACAGTCGACGCTAGGCGAGGCCGCCACCAGACCGCCTTGGTGTTTCTTCTCGGGCAGGGCCATGGGCTAACAGTTAGCTTAGCCTGCCCTGCTTCCACGTCCTGTCAGACCGCCATCGGTGTTTCCTCTTCGGGCCCAAAGGACGCAGCAGACCAAGCTCTCTCAGCTGATCCGGTGCCAGCTCTCCCACCCAAGCGAAATCGATGTTCAAAATAAAAACTTCACACGATGACACAAACTTAGACGCACTGCATAAGTGGTACTGGGTGAGGCCACTGCAAACGCGAGTCCACGCCGCCATCTTCCCACAGTAAATTCGAGAAAAATACAGATTTTGCTTATCCTGTGCAAATGCACTGTACGAAACGCAGACATGGGGGGTAATTTCTAAATCACATGAGGTCCCCGGGTAATACTAGTCCCGTGTGAATTTGGCTTTAGTTAATTTAATCTTCTGTCCAATGAAAAAAAAGAGCTAATAGACAGACATATTCTTAGCTCATTCTTTAGCTCGGAAGAGAAAAAGAAGAAGGCCAAAGAGGAGGGTTATGGATGTGGTGAGAGAGGACATGCAGGTGGCTGGTGTGAGAGAGGAAGATGCAGAGGACAGGAAGAGATGGAAACGGATGATCCACTGTGGCGACCCCTAACGGGAGCAGCTGAAAGTAATAGTAGTAGATTCTTAGTTTATTCAGTTTTATATTTGGTCCAGCATTTAGGAGGTGCTCCTGGTTGAAGTTTGTGTCTGGACAGTCAATCTAAAGTAGACAGCAAACTGTCAAATTATTCTACATTACACATTCTCTAATCCCCTTGGGTTGCCGGTTTAGAGATTTGTCTGTGCAACTACCTGGTGTTCTTGGGGGACGTTTTGGTTCTCAAAAACACAGCACAAGAAATGTTGCCAAGCTTTGTGGCCCAAGGGTATGCTATCTGGAAAGGTACCAATATCTGAAAAACAAGAGAGTAAAATAAAGTTTAGACCGACGTTGCATTATTGAGTCAAATTTGGTGTAATAATTTCCTTGTGAGAGATTAGAAGAATTACAGATGCAATGCTCCACATTTACAGTCGAGCTAAAGACAGCAACGACCTACTGCTTTAGTACGGTAATTATCCACATCTCAACAGAGTCCTCCTGTTCACTTAGCTTAGGTAGGAATAGCTCACCCAAAGTTTATTAATATGGGCTGCCGCAGATGGTCGTACAGCACTATGTTATTTGATTTCATATCTGAACCAATCAGGCTTATGATCTTCAGTAACTTAAATATTGTGGCCAACTGCCAAGTACAGTCTAATGGAGAACATGTTTCACAGCTAAACATGAATTAAGCTTTGAGTTTTTCTTTCTCCCTGATTATAAGGGACTCTGTTTAAAGGTGGCATCCATGCTGAACTGGCCAATTTTCAACATTTCTAACAGGAACCATTTGACCTTGGAACAGGGAGCAGTTACATCACAGAAAGTTGCACATGTCTGTGAGTATATAGTTGTGCCTTGCTGTAAAGATCTTTACAGCTATTGTCCCATTTATGTTGAATGTCAGACATTTGGCCACTTTATCAAAGCATTGCTCTCTCTTGAAGGCCGGCACCAGATAACTGCAGAAGCTATATACCAGACAGCACGTTATACTGGAGTACCTGGAATTTTGAACTAAGGGTAAAAACATGTATGGGGCCATTTGAAGAGCATACAGGGAACAGAGCAAAAGAAACATTTTTGCTTTTTACTGGTTTATTATGTACTTATTTAAAGCTTTGCCCAGATGAGCTACCCATCACAACTACAATCATTTAGCCGACGCTTTTATCCAAAGCGACTTACAATAAGTGCATCATTTAACATAGGAAATCAGGAGAACTACTAGTCATCAGAGGTCATAAGTGCATCTAAACAAGCATCTAAAAGCAAAACCAGTGCTAAGTAAAAGTGCAAGAAAGAGGTTTTTTTTTTTAAATGAGTGAATACAATAAGTGCTAAGAACAAGTAACAGGGTAGTAGTTCTTGAAGAGGTGGGTTTTCAACTAATTTGTATTGCCTAAAAATGTAATTTGTGTTTGTGTGTGTGTGTGGGGGGGGTCATGTATGTGTGCAGAGATGTTGGCTAAGCAAACAATAAGAGTAAAACAGGGATGAGAGAGCTTCATGTTTACCTGCCACTAAAATAAGAACAGTCAAGCTACAAGTAAGACAAAGCTGGTTTTGTTTCAAGCTATTTCAATGACAGTTAAAGAGTGGGCTGGAAATACACACTGTAATCAACCCAATCACAAATGATTTATTACACTTACGCAAGTACCGGATATTTCTTTGTAATTTCTTTAAGAAATTACAGGTGTTGTCATTACTAGCAAGCTAACTACTATTTGCTGTCAAGCTGCTACCGTGCAGATCGACGACTGTTGTGAATGCCATTATGATACAGGTAACTCAGAATGAAACGTGACACAATACGCTGCTTTCGCTTGCTTTGCTGAAGATCTTTACAAGTATCTGTATTTGAACATAATTGTCAAAACTCAAAAAAAAAAAAAGCTGCCCACTGCTCGTGCCTCCTCTGGTTGGTTGGGGCACCTGTTCAGGGTGGAAGGGGAACTGGGGGGAATAGCATGATCCTCCCACACGCTACCTCCCCCTGGTGAAACTCCTCACTGTCAGGTGAAACGAAGTGTCTGGCGACTCCACATGTATCGGAAGAGGCATGTGATAGTCTGCAGCCCTCCCCGGATTGGCAGAGGGGGTGGAGCAGAGATCAGGATGGCTCAGAAGAGTGGGGTAATTAGCCGGATACAATTGGGGAGAAAAAAAATCACAAAAAAAACCCCATCTCACATCAAAAGAAAATGGCACATATGTCCTGCAAAACCTGCATGGTTTAAAGTTGGAATGGAGTTTGAAGATATTTTTAGTTGATCACGTTTTGGCAGAAAAAGAAATAAATCCAAAATAGCAGATAAAGTGCGTCATTTTAGAAATCAACCAAACTGCACGCTGGGAGTCGAACACTGCACGCTGTTACCTACACATGGTAGCTGTACTTTAACTGTCCTGTCTTTCAAATTGGGTGTTAGTAACCTGCACCTGCACAGGTCTCAGTCACTGTTCGTTACCTGATGGTGTGTATTTGTGTGTCGCTGAAAAGCATGGCCTGTCACCTGTTGATGTACTCCCAGAGCTAAACTGTACCTTTATGGTCAGGTAGTCTTTTGGTGCCCTCCTATGATGAGAATGACAGATTGGGAGAGCTACACACACACGTGTGTATTCAAACGGAGCACACAACACCATAAAAAGATCCCTCTCTCATGTGTCCAGGACACTGCTGACACAGGGAGAAACAAGAAAATTAGTTTGGAGCAGTCTAACATTTTATCATTAGCCATGATTACTGTTGAAATTCCCGGCTCATCTTTTTGGCCATTAGGCTGGTAATGAATCATACCTGGACATGCTTACACCTGTTCAGACTTTCAACAACAGCTAAAGCACTTCACCTTGCTACTCAGTTTGAGAGCATGAGAGTTCATTTTTGTTGAATACAGTATCAATATTAAAGCTGTATAATAATCCATATGTTGAATCTGTAAAACTGCATAATTAAGTTCAGTTGCCAGAGTCAACAGTCACTTTTTTCTTGTACTAAAATAAAGCAAACTCTAGAGGTTCAGGTCTAATATACTTCAAAATGTCATGGGCCATTTGTTAAATATATGGTTTCAAGTAGCCTATTGTGTAATTCATCTGGGAGCAGGAGTAGGGCTTATTTCTATTTCTTGAGTTTGGTTTGACAGCCCAAATATGACTTTGGAAAAAGGTGATTTGAGAAGAAAAAAAAAATTAAATACCAATAAAGATTTGGCAGGGTTTTAACAAGGAAGGCGAGTGTCATAGATGCAAAGCACAGCTGCTGTGTGACTTAGAAGTAAAGAGAACATTACGGGATCGTTGTCTTGAAGGTACAATCCTTAATGGCATGCACCGCCATGGCTTTGTGGAGTACTGCAACAACACAAGCGCTCTACTGACAACAAGAAACATGCCATATCGGGTCAACATTCTTGGGTGTGGGGTGGGGGCGGTGCTAAAGGTGCTGCAGCACCCCCTATTTACAAGGAGTGGAACACATGTAAATAGTTGACTATTTTACCATAACAAATGGACTATCTGAACATTTGTTTTAAAATTTTGAACAGCATATGATAAGGTGCCTGTCAGAAAATATATGAAAAAAAAAAGGTTTTAAAAATGTGCAACTTCAATTAATTTCTCTGATCTGACATTACAGCATCATCACGTCGGGTTGGGGTCAGCTAAACTTTGCCAATTCTCAAACTTGAGGACAGATTTGGCGGAAGCAGGAGCTAAGCAATGGCGCAGAAAAGAATATTCGATTTTTTTCACTTCTAAAAGCCCAAAAGCGACCAAAATAGCAACAGAACAAGAGGACGCAGTGTCCAGTTGCTGTTACGGCACTACCATGGCATCTCCAGCAGCCGGAGAGATGCTACAGCAGCCATCGCTGTTTGTGGCATTTGTAGGCTATATAACCTATAAGGGTAAGCAACAGGAACACCATCATTATATTATGCTGACATAATGGCTGAAACCATGTTTACTGAATGCCTCAGTGTTTGACAGAATATATGCAGATTTTCTTGGCTCACTCTTTCATATTGGCATTGTGTGTCTAGATGTCTCCCATCACGAGGTGCAATGAAAAATACAGATTACACTTCATTAGAAAATAAGATTCTCAAATGGTTTTTCATCAGGCATCGACTTTCACTTTAAGAATGACATTGCTAACTTATAATATGTGCTTCTATGCACCCTGTGCATTGCCTTTGTGCACCGCCTGTTGACAACTATGTCCTACCGGACTTGAACCTAGTTTTGTTTTTTTTTGTTTTTGTTTTTTTTGGCACTTACTTGTGTTGTTGTCTCCTGACTAGATCCTTCCTTGTGTTGTGTTAACTCTCAGATGTACTATGTTGCTTTGGATAAAAGCATCTGCTAAATGGAACCTGTATCGCCCACACCGCAGGAGACATTGCTAACCGCTAGACTAAAGGGTCAGACCCGCCAGCCAGCGGCCAGCGTGTCTTCTTATCCATGCACGTTACAATATATATATTTGATATCAAAGACTTCCCACAGTAACTGGCAAATTAGCCCACAGTCTATTGTTCTGTCATTCAGTGACATGCATATCTCATGTCTTATTAATGTGGCAGGAGTTAGCCCATCCTTTTGAAGCTTTAAAAAGGCCCTACCTCATGCCGTTATGTTAGTTGCTTGTCTTTTCCCCTTACTGTTGCCAAAAAGTGATGGTGTATAAATAAATATAGTATGTGTCTGTATGTGTTGAAGGAAAGTGTGTAAGCGCATGCACATACGTAGTCATGCACGCACATTTATCCTGTGCAGCACCCCTCAATGAAAATATATTCCCACGCACATGTCAACATGAGGAATTTATTTGATAAATGGAGACAACTGCCACCCTCAAAAGGAACTGAAAGTGATGTAGCATTGGCTTGTTTTCTCATTTGCAAATAATACAGCGGACAATGTTTATGAAGTCTGACCAAAACAACGGCAGAAATGAGGCGTACAGTAACTGTGTGCCTAAATTGCAGATTGTACCTTCAAGTTTGCTATTGGACGTAGGCCTGGTATTGACCGCACATTTTCAATTGAGCAGCAAATGTCAAGCTAACACGTCAGAAACACTTAAAAACATTTAGCAAAAGATTGATTTGTTTGACCATGTTTAATGTGATAGTGCACGTCTTACTTGCATCTCTGTCGATAGGGTTTCTGTGAAATCCTACCATGAATGAAACCACATGGGCAAATCCAATTAATAGAATATAAAGAAAAGACTCAGAGAGAATAAGACAGGGGTGCAGAAAAAATATGTTCTGCCAATTTTCTTAACAATGAAGATTATAATCTGAATTTGAAAAGTGTATGTTTTTAACATTGCTATGTTGCAATGTTATTTTCTTAAGTGTTTAACATTTTTAAAGTTATAACAGTGTATATTTCAGATTGCTTTCCCTCACAAACAATTCTGGAGGAGTTGTAACCCACCCACCCCTGAATATACTCAGATGATAAAAAGGCATAATTTCCAGTATTTTACACACACACACACACACACACACACACACACACACACACACACACACACACACACACACACACACACACATATAGAGGGTGAGGCACCCGAACAATCAGCACTGGCACCCCTCAGGGATGTGTGCTCTCCCCTCTACTCTTCTCCCTCTACACAAATAACTGCACCTCAGGTGACCTGTCTGTTAAATTCCTGAAGTTTGCGGACAACACAACCATCATTGGCCTTATCCGAGATGGTGACAAATCTGCATATAGACGGTCCAGCAATAACAACCTGGAGCTGAACACACTCAAAACAGTGGTTATGATAGTGGACTTCAGGAGGATCCCCCAACACTGCTCCCCCCACCATATTCAACAACACAGTGTCTACGGTGAAAACCTACAGATTTCTGAGATCCACAGTCTCCCAGGATGAAAGGTGGGCGTCCAACATACACACAATCATCACAAAGGCACAACAGAGGATGTACTTTCTCTGCCAGCTCCAGAAATTCAACCTGCCTCAGGAACTGCTGATTCAGTTCTACACTGCAATAATCCAGTCTGTCCTCTGCACATCCATCACTGTCTGGTTTGGTTCGGCCACCATATAGGACAGGGACAGACTACAACGGGCAGTTAGGTCTACAGAGAAAATTATTGGCGCTAACCTGCCCTCCATTCAGGAATACAAACCTCCAGACTCAGGAAATGGGCAGGCAACATTACTGCAGACCCATCACACCCTGGTCACAACCTGTTTCAACTCCTGCCCTCTGGTAGGCGCTACATAACTCTGTACCCCAAAACAGCCAGATATAAAAACAGTTTCTTTCCGCGAGCTGTCATTCAAATGAACACTTAATATTGTCAAATAAATCCAACCATTTTGTATATACTGTACTGTACATAGTATGTATATTGGTACGCTCTGTCATGCCCATCTACAAACCCCAATTCCAATGAAGTTGGGACGTTGTGTAAAACGTGAATAAAAACAGAATACAATGATTTTCAAATCCTTTTCGACCTATATTCAATTGAACACATTACAAAGACAAGATATTTAATGTTCAAACTAATAAACTTTATTGTTTTTTTGCAAATATTCACTCATTTTTAAATCGATGCCTGCAACACGTTCCAAAGGAGCTGGGACAGGGGCAACAAAAGACTGGGAAAGTTGAGGAATGCTCAAAAAATACCTGTTTGGAACATTCCACAGGTGAACAGGTTAATTGGAAACAGGTGAGTGTCATGATTGGGTATAAAAGGAGCATCCCCGAAAGGCTCAGTCGTTCACAAGCAAGGATGGGGCGAGGTTCACCACTTTGTGAACAACTGCGTGAGCAAATAGTCCAACAGTTTAAGAACAACGTTTCTCAATGTACAATTGCAAGGAATTTAGGATTTTCATCATCTACAGTCTATAATATCATCAAAAGATTCAGAGAATGCGGAGAAATCTCTGCACAGCCGAAAACCAACATTGAATGCCCGTGACCTTCGACCCCTCAGGCGGCACTGCATTAAAAACCGACATCATTCTATAAAGGATATTACCACTTCAGAAAACCGTAGTCAGTTAACACAGTTCGTCACTACATATACAAGTGCAAGTTAAAACTCTACCATGCAAAGCGAAAGCCATATATCAACAACACCCAGAAACGCCGCCGGCTTCTCTGGGCCCGAGCTCATCTGAGATGGACTGACGCAAATTGGAAAAGTGTGCTGTGATCTGATGAGTCCACCTTTCACATTGTTTTTGGAAATCATGGATGTCGTGTCCTACTGGCTAAAGAGGAAAAGGACCATCCAGATTGTTATCAAAGTTCAAAAGCCAGCATCTGTGATGGTATGGGGTTGTGTTAGTGCCCATGGCATAGGTAACTTGCACATCTGTGAAGGCACCATTAATGCTGAAAGGTACATGCAGGTTTTGGAGCAACATATGCTGCCATCCAAACAACGCCTTTTCAGGGACGTCCCCGCTTATTTCAGCAAGACAATGCCAAGCCACATTCTGCACGTGTTACAACAGCGTGGCTTCATAGTAAAAGAGTGCGGGTACTAGACTGGCCTGCCTGCAGTCCAGACCTGTCTCCCATTGAAAATGTGTGGCGCATTATGAAGCGCAAAATACGACAACGGAGACCCCAGACTGTTGAGCAACTGAAGTCGTACATCAAGCAAGCAAGGGAAGGAATTCCACCTACAAAGCTTCAACAATTAGTGTCCTCGGTACCCAAACGCTTATTGAGGGTTGTTAAAAGGAAAGGTGATGTAACACAGTGCTGAACATGCCCCTGTCCCAGCTTTTTTGTAACGTGTTGCAGGCATCAAATTCAAAATGAGTGAATATTTGCAAAAAAACAATAAAATTTATCAGTTTGAACATTAAATATCTTGTCTTTGTAGTGTATTCAATTGAATATAGGTCGAAAAGGATTTGCAAATCATTGTATTCTGTTTTTATTTACGTTTTACACAACGTCCCAACTTCATTGGAATTGGGGTTTGTACCTCAGGCATGTATGCAAGTAACCTGCTAACATCTATTTCAGCATTTCTTTTATATTCTCTGCACCATTGCACCTTATCACTTCTTATTTTGCCTGCATAAGTCAATCCTTGTGTATATATGTCGCTGAAGATTGTGGTGCCAATGTCAGCTGTACTGAAATGTATTAAAGTTTTTTTCCCTACATCTATCTTAATATTCCATTCCTAATTTGTTGAGCACTTTTATCAACAACATTGATGGTTTCTGGAAAAAAAATGAGATATATATATATATATATACACTACCGTTCAAAAGTTTGGGATCACCCAAACAATTTTGTGTTTTCCATGAAAAGTCACACTTATTCACCACCATATGTTGTGAAATGAATAGAAAATAGAGTCAAGACATTGACAAGGTTAGAAATAATGATTTGTATTTGAAATAAGATTTTTTTTACATCAAACTGTGCTTTCGTCAAAGAATCCTCCATTTGCAGCAATTATAGCATTGCAGACCTTTGGCATTCTAGCTGTTAATTTGTTGAGGTAATCTGGAGAAATTGCACCCCACGCTTCCAGAAGCAGCTCCCACAAGTTGGATTGGTTGGATGGGCACTTCTTTGAGCAGATTGAGTTTCTGGAGCATCACATTTGTGGGGTCAATTAAACGCTCAATATGGCCAGAAAAAGAGAACTTTCATCTGAAACTCGACAGTCTATTCTTGTTCTTAGAAATGAAGGCTATTCCATGCGAGAAATTGCTAAGAAATTGAAGATTTCCTACACCGGTGTGTGCTACTCCCTTCAGAGGACAGCACAAACAGGCTCTAACCAGAGTAGAAAAAGAAGTGGGAGGCCGCGTTGCACAACTGAGCAAGAAGATAAGTACATTAGAGTCTCTAGTTTGAGAAACAGACGCCTCACAGGTCCCCAACTGGCATCTTCATTAAATAGTACCTGTTAGAGCCTGTTTGTGCTGTCCTCTGAAGGGAGTAGTACACACCGGTGTAGGAAATCTTCAATTTCTTAGCAATTTCTCGCATGGAATAGCCTTCATTTCTAAGAACAAGAATAGACTGTCGAGTTTCAGATGAAAGTTCTCTTTTTCTGGCCATTTTGAGCATTTAATTGACCCCACAAATGTGATGCTCCAGAAACTCATTCTGCTCAAAGAAGTGCCCATCCAACCAATCCAACTTGTGGGAGCTGCTTCTGGAAGCGTGGGGTGCAATTTCTCCAGATTACCTCAACAAATTAACAGCTAGAATGCCAAAGGTCTGCAATGCTGTAATTGCTGCAAATGGAGGATTCTTTGACGAAAGCAAAGTTTGATGTAAAAAAAATCTTATTTCAAATACAAATCATTATTTCTAACCTTGTCAATGTCTTGACTCTATTTTCTATTCATTTCACAACATATGGTGGTGAATAAGTGTGACTTTTCATGGAAAACACAAAATTGTTTGGGTGATCCCAAACTTTTGAACGGTAGTGTATATATATATATATATATATATATATATATATATATATATATATATATATATATATATTCACAGAGGAGGGAGAGAGAGATTATGTATAAAATCTTCTAAAGTATAATTGCATTTAAACAAACTAACAGCCAATCCTCAGCCGAAGCATAGCACCCCTTCGGCACTACTGTTGCCCACAGGTTGCTTTGTTTTTTCCTTATGTAATCAGACTGAGGATGATCATTCATATTGATTAAATGTGTGCTATTGTTATACTGTGAAGACAAACTTTGTGTGACAGCTGAATATTAATTTAGATATACTATGTCAATTATGATTTATATTTTTTAAAGGTTTGTTTACATTTTTACAAATGATATATCAAAGGAACACCATTGAGCAGTATTTAGAGTTAAAGATTGCCCTGTAATTTGCAAGAGATGACTGCCTGCCCTGCCCTTCAATAATACATGTCTTGTATCTGTTATTGTGGGACATGTCTTGGTCAAAGAGTCTGATACAATATTTCATCAATTTTACTGTGTTATCAGGCAGGCACATGAAAGGGGATCACAAGTGGTCTTTAGATTGACCACCTGCTGGTTCCCACATTGTTTTTAATAGGGTTCTCACAGCAGGAAGTGATACAACCATTTGTGTTGCTCACTCCTTCTGCCAGAGCCCCTGCGGTGCCCCAGTTCTCACTCTCTTCCCTGATGCTAAAGGAAGACGAGGGTGTTTCCTTGACCCTTGAGGGATGTGTCTGGGTTTGAATCTAAGACAAGACGTTGCATCAAGACATTTGAACTTTGGGTTTGAAGTTGCATATTGTACACAGCTAGGTCACAGCCAAGCAAAACAACCTTTATGATAGTGTATTAAGGTTGTGTGCATATTCCCCTCCACAGTTGCATATTTTCTTTCCCCTTCATTTTCACGGATGTCAGTGGTGACATTTGCCCAAACATATTTAAAGATGACATGAAATGAAATCATGTCTTTTCTTCCATTTTACCCCTTTTATCTTGCATTTGTCTGTCATTATGTGCCAAAGATTTCACAACAATATTGCCCTTTATATTTGCATCTAATGAATCCTGTGTTTCTCTTCCTGGAAAAGGCATCAAATTCATAGTTACTGTACATTTCTTTGCACATGTGGACAGGCTTTAAGAAAAATGTCCATGTCCAGTAGTAATTTAATTTGAATTTCCCCACCCATCCCTAACCTTATAAAAATCTAAATGCGTGCATATGCATTCTGCAATATCATAGGATGCAGTTGCATCTTCGGCTGTTCCCATCCAAAAACACCCTTTCCTTTCCCCAGAACTCAGTGGCTACGAAACCCAATGAACGTCAATCACATTCATTCACATTAGAACATCAATCACGTTAGAATGTCAATCAAATTGACCACCTGCCCCTTATTAAATCCTGCCCCAATGTTCTGTTTCTATCAGAAATGGGTCACATTGTGGACATTTGCAAGACCCTAAACGCAATTTCATCTGGCCTTTAACTAGAGGGGCTTGAAACATCTTCAGAAATTCAACAGCTTTGACAAATAAAAGAAAAAAAAATACAGACATTGTGGGGGGGGGGGGGAGTCATGCTAACCAGTTGTACAACATAATGAAGAGGAAAAAAGATGAGGGAGAGGACAGAGGGGAAGAGGTCTTCAGTAACCACTTTGCTTTCCATAGTTTTCCTAAAGCTTTTACTCATCTTAGCAGAAGCAGGCCTGTGGGTTCTGAGTGTGCACTTTGCTCATGTCTTCTGCATATCTAATTGCTCTTTTCAAGATGTCTAAACTTGTCCCAACATGAATAAATGGATAACCCCTAAATGTCATACCTTTACAAAGTAAGAGAGAAAAAGTAAGAGTCTAAACTGTCCATAAACCTATTTGAGATTTTCTACAGCTATTCTGTATATTGATGCTGCAGGCTATGCTGACTTACCTGTCTAAAAGAGAGCAATGAATAATTTGATCACAGTTTTCATTTCACTCGAGTGCTGAACAAACAGGAATGTGTGATTAACAGTTTTAATTAGGACTCTAACTTGACAAATTCTTACAGCCTTGCAACGCACCTAAGATGAATAAATCACTGGGATCATCAGGCTGCTTCCTAAGTGAATGTGCTCATAGCTAGAGACTGCTTTGTGATTCAACAAACTGTGTGTTATCAAAGCGTGAGTAGGGTTTAATTCCCCTCCCTTCGCTCTAGCCGCTCCTTCACTCCCCTTCTTTTTGCATGTCAGTTGTATCCCTCCTACAGGAGGTGTGTGTCCACTATACACTCACTGGCCACTTTATTAGGTACACTTTGCTAGTACCGGGTTGGACCCCCTTTTGCCTTCAGAACTGCCTTAATCCTTCGTGGCATAGATTCAACAAGGTACTGGAAACATTCCTCATGATAGCATCACGCAGTTGCTGCAGATTTGTCGGCTGCACAGCCATGATGCGAATCTCCCGGTCCACCACATCCCAAAGGTGCTCTATTGGATTGAGATCTGGTGACTGTGGAGGCCATTTGAGTACAGTGAACTCATTGTCATGTTCAAGAAACCAGTCTGAGATGATTCGAGCTTTATGACATGGCGCGTTATCCTGCTGGAAGTAGCCATCAGAAGATGGGAACACTGTGGTCATAAAGGGATGGACATGGTCAGCAACAATACTCAGGTAGGCTGTGGCGTTGACACGATGCTCAATTGGTACTAAGGGGCCCAAAGTGTGCCAAGAAAATATCCCCCACACCATTACACCACCACCACCACCACCAGCCTGAACCGTTGATACAAGGCAGGATGGAGCCATGCTTTCATGTTGTTGACGCCAAATTCTGACCCTACCATCTGAATGTCGCAGCAGAAATCGAGACTCATCAGACCAGGCAAAGTTTTTCCAATCTTCTATTGTCCAATTTTGGTGAGCCTGTGCGAATTGTAGCCTCAGTTTCCTGTTCTTAGCTGACAGGAGTGGCACCCGGTGTGGTCTTCTGCCGCTGTAGCCCATCTGCCTCAAGGTTCGACGTGTTGTGCGTTCAGAGATGCTCTTCTGCATACCTCGGTTGTAATGAGTGGTTATTTGAGTTACCGTTGCCTTTCTATCAGCTCGAAGCAGTCTGGCCATTCTCCTCTGACCTCTGGCATCAACAAGGCATTTTCGCCCACAGAACTGCCGCTCACTGGATATTTTCTCTTTTTCGGACCATTCTCTGTAAACCCTAGAGATGGTTGTGCGTGAAAATCCCAGTAGATCAGAAGTTTCTGAAATACTCAGACCAGCCCGTCTGGCACCAACAACCATGCCACGTTCAAAGTCACTAAAATCACCTTTCTTCCCCATTCTGATGCTCGGTTTGAACTGCAGCAGATCGTCTTGACCATGTCTACATGCCTAAATGCATTGAGTTGCTGCCATGTGATTGGCTGATTAGAAAGTTGCGTTAACAAGCAGTTGGACAGGTGTGCCTAATAAAGTGGCCGGTGAGTGTAGAAGTTGTCAGTTTTGCTGAAGTATTGGTCCCCCATGCACTCTGCAACATTTCCTCTCTTTCACTTGTGCACCAAAGCTTGACATCAAAATAAATGTCAGGTGGCCTCAAAGGGGTTAAGACAATGGGGTACACCTGGACTGCTATGGTACTGCAATGTTAATGGCCGTAGCATTTGGGGAGTCATGCTTTGGTGCATTCAAGAGTTGTTTATATGGCTAGTTCAGCTACATCATTAGGGGACATAGAAAAGTGCTTTTTTTCATAATTTGTTGTCATTATTCCTTTAAGCATTCAATGCAAGTTAATTTTCCATGCACAGCATTGAGCAAAGTCAAAGTGACTTTGGCAGTTTTGGCCAGGCGCCTGTCTTTGAATATAGCATACAAATCAATTTCATATTGAGTGCATAATGCACCTTGCATAGACTTCTAGGCTTTGAGTATGACAGGCTAAATGCTTCATAAAGCATCATATTTCAACTGTTAACACTGAATCAGTGATAACATCAAGATAAATAATTGTAAATAATTACAAATACATTTCTGCTGCTATTTTTTGTTCTTTTCCCATTGTTGTTACTTTTGATATCCTTTATAATTAGCAGCATTATTCTTTCTTGATTTTTTTAATTGTTTTTTTATAAAATATACTTGCTGTATAATCCCTTATGAAGATCATATTAGTTCTTTTTTCTTTACTACTTTGTTTGCAGTTTATGGTGCTATATAGCACTTGAGGGAGTCTGTATTTGGCAGAACTCGCTTTTATCATTAGGCTTCCTTTTGAACTTTTGTTATTAATTGATCAATTAATTTATTTACTCAGAGCAGGATAAGTGGTTCGGGTAGTGGATGATTTATTAACTTGTTTGATATGCTCTACCTTTAGGGGGCGACAGTGGCTCAGCAGGTAGGACAGGTCGTCTGGTAACTGGAGGGTTGCCAGTTCAATCCTCGGCTCCTCCTTACAAAAATGTCGAAGTGTCCTTGAGCAAGACACCGAACCACTAACTGCTCCCGATGTGCTGGTTAGCGCCTTGCATGGTTTACACTGCCATCGGCGTATCAGTGTGTGTGTGTGGTGTGGTGTGGTGTGGGGTGGGGTGGGATGGGGGGGTGAATGGGAGGCATTCATTGATTGTAAAGTGCTTTGAGTGGCTGTTGTAGTTAAAAACGCATTACATAAATGTAAAACATTTACCATTTCACCTTTAGAGTAAGTGCAAGCCAAACACTTTAAATGGGCCAGAAACCAGCAATTCACAGCTGTGGGATAGATTTTTCAACAGAGAAGCTTATGTCATTTACTTTAAGCCTCACCCAGTGCTGGTGTCGGAAGATAGCGGCACAAATTCACATTTGCGGCGGCCTCACCCCATCCAGGCAGTGTCTTTGTTCACGTCTGCATCAAGTTTTGTCTTCATTTGATGGCTGGGAGAGCGGGGCAGGCTAAGCTAACTGCTAGCCCATACAGACCGGCAGTTCTGATAACACCGAGGGCGGTCTGGCAACGGCCTCACCTGGCGTTGACTGTGGTGTTTTTAATGTCGTCATGAGGAGTGCGGGGAGGTGTGTCGAGGGTGTCTGGCTGGGAGAGCTGGCGCTGGATCGGCTGGGAGAGCTTGGTCTGCTTCGTCCGGCGGGCCCGCGGACCACGGCCCCTGCCTGGAGCTGTGCCCAAGGAGGAAACACCGAGGGCGTTCTGACAGGATGTGGAAGTGGGGTGGGCTAAGCTAATTGCTAGCCCATGTAGACCGGCGGTTCCGACATTCATCCTGGTTGGCATTCATTCCCTTGGACAGTGGATTTTTTTTAAATTTATTTTTTTTAGTTTTGATATATGTGTTAGTTTGGATATGTGTGTTCTTGTAGTTTTTGGATGTGTTTTTGTCTTTGTGTTGTACTGCTGTGGACTGGGGGAAATGGCATTTTGTTTCCTTTCATGTACGCAAGGGCATGAAGTGAAAGGACAAATAAAAGTATTCCTGATTTGTGATTAATGTGTTTTTCCATTCAGCCTAATACCTGATTAGGGGTGGGAATCACAGAGTAACTCACAATACGATACTGTCACGATACGTTGCCCACGGTCACAATGGTATCACGATACAGCGATTCTGCAATACGTGGTACATTGTAAGAAAGTCATCTATGATGCATCACAATGTCTGTGTAACTGAAGAAAAAATACCCCTAAAAATGCAAAGAGCAGGAATTATGTATTTATTCACTGCATCGTGGTGTCAGTTTCACAGAATTTGACAACTGAGATGAAACAATGTCCAACAAAGTGCATAGAGTCTTAGCTTAGTGCCTCTTTAACACACACGTGCACACACATGCACGCACACACACTGACTACAACTTGTCCACGTGTGCCACCATTCTGATGAAAAATAAAATTCCCTGTAAATTTGTTTCCTCTTTTTGTTCCTTAAACTTCTGTACATATGTTACTATTGTTTGAGTTTGACTGTTATCACTAAAGTTGGAAAAAAAATGATATAAATATCGATATTTGGTGCCAGTGTCACGGTAACATATTGCAAGAGAAAATATTATGATATATTCCAGTATCGATATTTTCCCACCCCTATACCTGATATTTAGGATTTGGAGTGAACCCTGACGACATGTACACATTTTGCAGAAACTCATTAGCCAGACTAAGATAGTTTAATTCTTTTAGGAAAATAAAGTCCTTGGAGGTAAAAATGGCCAAATCCCACAACTTAATTTATCTGTTTAGTAAAAGTAGAACTAAAGTCTGTACAACAAGTACCGTTGATGCTTATAAGCAGGTAATAGCATGTTAATGAGCTGTAATCCTCACCCAGATGGTAAGCACTGTGGATTCAACCAAAAGAATGACTAGCTAGAACAATTTACAATATAGATAAAATGTCATATTGTGTATTATGTTTTTTCTACATGTCCATATTGTAAGAGATATACAGTAAGCAGGGTGGGTGTTTGTAGTGGGCCAGTCTGTGTTACAATCTGGGGCCATCATTTTTATTTGTTTATCTTATTAGCTAGTTAGTTAGTTTACCATCTTAAGTCCACCCCTGAACCTGAAACTTTTTATCTGCATAGCCTCATGCCAAATTTTCATATCAGTATCTAAAATTCACTTGTGGGGTGTTTGATTTAAATCTTGATGATATGCATCACAAGTATTTTAATTATAGACCCTCTGCTCGCCTCCATTATTAATTGTCCAAAGCGTAATGATTTATGTTGGTCCTGCAGAATGATTATTAATTTTCTGGTTGATTATACCTGTGGGCGGCAACAACACTGCTCAGAACTGAAGCATCTGCTGAATGAAAAAGTATTCTTCACATGAAAAGATGTCCTTGGAGAAACAACAACTCATTTTTACTTTAATCAGGCATATGTAAAAATATTGTTGATTAAGAGCACTGTGGCTTGCATCCAGCAGGGACTTTGCATTGAACATTATGTGCTTTGCCGTTTGTGAATTTAACGATTTCTTATGTTCAAACTACGGTGATTAAAGAAAAAATAATACTCCTTCAGTCCGTATACACTAAAATCTTAGCAACTGTTGTCCATCATTCCATTGGATGGTGTGCAGGTTCTAACCTGGCAAATAACTCCTGCACTCAAACAGAGAGCAAAAAGCACACCAGGTGAATACCACGCTGATGTCCCATTGTCAGTTTATGTACATTCCTACATAACACCAAAGAGTGACAGCAGTCTGTGTACAATACAATTTGCCCTCTGCCAGGCATGTCTGGGTATGCCCAAGCTGCAAACAGCAGGCCAAGTTCAAACTTCACCTCGAGTAATGCTGGGATCTGAACACTTAGTGGAATGCACAGGTGTGGACACTGCAGCAGACAATCCCTGCTGACATGTGATCAATTTGACACGTTTCAGGGCTGAAGCCAATGGCAAGTTACTTGTGATAGGGCCTCATGCAACAACAGAAACACTCAAATAAGCCAAGTGGTTTCTGCCTCCGGTCCTGAAGTGTGGTGGCCCCAAGCCATCTACAGATCACCTCTTCCTCGTCTACAGCATCACAACTGATGGTTGTGTAAAAGCACATTTACTCTGACAAATTTGGCATCCATTTCCACTAGTATATTAATCTGTCCATGTCCAATCACTCAGTGCTGTATCCCACACTAATACGCTTTACTACTCAGGCTCCCACTTAATTGTAATGACATCTAAGAGCATGTTTTATCTGGGACCTGGTTACAACTTTACCAAATCATAAAGAATACAGGCAGACAGGTCTTGAGGTAATCTTTAGTTGACCATTTGGTATGATTTGATGCTATCAAACACTGTAGTTATTTGTGTAGCTGTATTGATTTATATTCAGTGCTTGGAGCAGTTTCTCTGTTACATTCATGATCAGTCAGGAGAGAATCTCTGAGGTACTTTGTTTGCAGCTTGATTGATCACAAGAGATATCACTGTTCCCAAGACAAAAGGTTCTCAGAGTTTTCATTAAATGAATTGAATTGAAGTTATCCTGGATTCTATTAGTTATTAATTTGAAGGGAGGGGTGATATGTGCCATTTTAATGGTGCTTTTTACGATTAGGCCTGTTGCTTCATATTATGGCAGTTTAATATCAAATGTGATATGTGTTGCGCCTGCAATGCACATATTTATATGGAACAGTCTATCCTTACAGCTCATGCTTTAGTTCTTTGCTGTGTAAACAGAGTTCTGCTTGCCCTGAAGACCCTCTTCTCTAGCCACTAAAAAGGAGAGGCAGATTAATTAACAGACCTCTGCAGCCAATGAAGACAGGTGGCAATAATGCTGATAAGCGACAGATCTGAAGACCCTCATACAAAACCAATTTCAACTGCACTCCATTTTTCAAAAGCTCATCAGGGTGAGGAACGAGAGCGTTGAACCCGTATGGCTGGAGAATTTGTTTCTCTCTGATTGCCTTGTCAGGATATCTTATCCCATGGCAGATGACCAAAACCCCACCCTTCACAGACTCTCTCTCTCTCTCTCTCTCTCTCTCTCTCTCTCTCTCTCTCTCTCTCTCTCTCTCTCTCTCTCTCTCTCTCTCTCTCTCTCTCTCTGCCTCTCTCTCTTACTTTCTCACTGATGCACAAACTTTCTTACCCACATACTCCCTCCATCTCACTTCTGAACATGCACCCAACATACAGACACACTCACACCTCACCCGCAAACACACACAAACAAACTAACACACAAACACAATCACAACAACAATACAAATGCTCTTCCTTTGTATTGTTTCCAATAGCCTCTACACAGGGTCCCTTTAACTGAGTTTGAAATCTTGTGCATTTTTTCACCTCAACATAAAAACAGACTGTGTACACTGAACAACTGACTTGTCAGGTCAGAAGTAGAGAAGAAATGATGAAGATGAGTGCAACACGTAATAATACTGGTAATCCGCTTGCTATCAGTGGTATTTCTGATCAGCCTAACAAGGTAGCCCATTATTTGGACGCCTCCTTCCTTCCTTCCTTCCACTTGCATGATGTTGAGGAGTTTCTTTAAAAAAAAAAAAAGTTGTGCACGCATCACCCCCTTTATTTTTCCTTCCCTCTCCTTACTTCAGCTAACCTTCCTCAGGAGAGTCTCAGTGGCTGATGATAACACCCGCCATGGCTGTCCAAACACTCACCCCTCAGGAACATTAATTTCCGAGCAATCCCATGAGTGAATTAAAAGGAGAGTGCGAGAGAGCTCACTAAGCATGAAGATTAGGGAGTGGGAGCCTCACACTTCTATCAAACAAAGTTGTTTTCTCTCCTTTCTCCTGGAAAGTATAATGGGGCAAATTAATTTCCCAGAGATTAATGCACAGGGTAAATATTTTAGTGCAAGTACTTATCTCCTTTGAAAGTCTCAGTATGGCCACCCCCACGCTGCCGTTCCCCTACCCCGCTGATGCATCTGCCTTCTAGTGTGTGTTGAAACAGTCTGGATGTGTAAGCAATCTAATGAGAGGAGAGATTCAGAGAGGCCTGATGGCTCTCATCAATCACCTTTCTCCTTTGGAAGTGTGATGCGGGCTTGGGGAGAGGGGCTATTGAGGGCCGGATGGGAGTGAAGGCATCAGGCTTTTAATCTCAATAAGTTAATAGACCTTCTAGTTTGGCAGTGCTAAGTAGAACTTCAACCCTGTTGTTCACAAACAAGTATAGCACCAACACTTGAGCTTCACTCGGGAGGAGTGGCAGAAAGCTAAAACTTTTGCTGCACCTGAAATGAGGGGTTTAATTGCAGTGTCTCAACACACCGTCAATGTGGCGTTAACGTCTTAAGGCATAGTAATCGTGAGAATTATTCAAATGTTAACCTCATGTGTACACAGTAGCCCCCCCCCTTTTTTTTTCTCCCTGATTGTATCCGGCTGATTACCCCACTCTTCCGAGCCATCCCGGTCGCTGCTCCACCCCCTCTGCCGATCCGGGGAGGGCTGCAGACTACCACATGCCTCCTCCAATACATGCGGAGTCACCAGCCGCTTCTTCTCACCTGACAGTGAAGAGTTTCACCAGGGGGAGGTAATGCGTGGGAGGATGACGCTATTACTCCCAGTCCCCCCCACCCCCCGTAAAGGCGCCCCGACTGACCAGAGGAGGCGCTAGTGCAGCGGCCAGGAAACATACCCACATCTGGCTTCCCACCCGCAGACACAGCCAATTGTCTGTAGGGACACCTAACCAAGCTGGAGGTAACACGGGGATTCGAACCCCCATGTTGGTAGGCAACAGAATAGACTGCTACGCTACCCGGATAACCCACGCGGTAAAATTTTGACAAAATACGTGGTTTATAAAAAACAAACTCCAAACAGGGTATATTTTGCTGTGTTGCTTTAGAGATGCATATTGTAATGTTGTACGTGCGCTCGAGATGGGTTTATCTGCAGGGGTTTTCCTCTCAGCTAGACACACAACAGAGCCTGATCAGCCTTCCACCTTTTACCTGCCAAAGCAACACACACGCTTAATTTGTAGTCAACGTGACAACACGGAGCTGGATTTAGTTGAGGACATGTACATCAACACCTTATAGTCCAAAGCCACGAGGGGCACAATGCCATGGCTGATACATCCTCAAACACAAAGTATGCCTTGGCACCCGTGTTGTCAAGTCTTGACATGTTGTAGCCAGAGGCATGAACATTGGCAGGTTAGCTTAGCGGCTAACTGAGGGATAAGGAACTGCAATATGAGCGAGTGATTGCAGATTGATGTTTGATAAATACAGTGTGGAGAGAAAGCGAAGGTTAAGCAAGACTTAAGCGAAGCTTCAGTTTAACTGATAGAACACAATGGGACGTGATGCAGTGATGTTCTGTAAATGGCCCAAAATGTTTTGGTGGTCCGGCATGTTTTGGTGAGGTATAGGTGGTGTGTGTGTGTGTGTGTGTGTGTGTGTGTGTGTGTGTGTGTGTGTGTGTGTGTGTGTGTGTGTGTGGTTGAATAATGTGGAAAATATGTGGAAAATGTATTTGGGTTAACTGTCCGCTCATTAATAATGATTGTGTTTCGATAAATAGTGCCCTACTTTCAGAATCTGTGTGTCTAAATATTCCCAGTAGGCTGCTTCCCTCTGTATTGATTGATTGGTTTGGTGCTTAAAGGTCATAGTCATAAAACATAGGGTTGTAATTAACACACTGCTGTCTTTGGTTTTTAACCAGTGGTTAATGTATTGTATGGTAAAGTTGCTAAGTTGCAACTGGGTGCTCGGTAGACTAGTGGACAGCAAAAGTATTGTTGTCTTAATTTCCAAGATGTGATTTTGGTTAGTTTTTGTTATGGTTGCTTTATTTGAGGGGATATAATCTATCTTTTGTGTTGTTGTTTTTTTAACCTGAATCAAACTGGCTCGGCCTTGATAAGACTAAAACTCAGGGCAAATCTGTAGATGTTACATGAACACTGAATAAATGTCAAGATGTAAGGAGCGATGACCACTAAAGATTCCTCAGTATATTAAGTGTGAGCTGTCTATTTTCCAAACTAACAAGAGAAAAGCCTTCACTGTACCACACCACGTTAGCCCTCTCAGGCTGTGATACAACTAAAGTAGAGTGTTTTCATAGTTCCTCCGAGAGCGAAAACGTGTTTTGTTTTGCAAAGACATTTATCTTATCATTTTGACTGTCTATAGCGAACAGGATGGAAACTCCCAGACAACAATTTTTCTGTATTGACTTTTTAATGGCACTGACACAGAGGAAAAAGCCGAGTTAAACTCAAAGCAGCAATCTGAGTTTTGGAATCTGGGTTTTAAATTCAACAGAAAATGAGTTCTAAATTGAAATAGATAATCTCCATGTAATGATGTGACTGTGATCAAACCAATATCCAGCTGTGGCTGGTTAAAGGTTAGGATTAAAGTTAAGGTTAGGCAAGCATGACAGAATTGGTAAGATATTATCATCAGAAGACGAGACTGCTTTCAAAGTTGGGGCGGGGGACTCATTACCGGCCACTTTAATGACTCTGTTTAGTATGATGGTCTCTCCAAAAATGATGCAGGTTGACTGGACTTGATATATCCTCACAAATAAACCGTATAGAGTCGTGTTTTGTACATCCACAAGTGGTTGCAGAGTGTGATAAGGTTATGATTTGACAAATGCCTCACTGTTTGTTTACATTACCGTATCAGTTAGTAATCTGAAATGCCACAGGCGTTTGCCTTGGTTTTTATTAGGCTTCACAGCTGTTTCACCTTGAGAAAGGAAAATCGCCACAAAAGATAATCCTTGAGTGGACACCTCCTTCGTACTGAATTAATCAAGAGAGACCAAAATAAAAAGAGGCAAAAGTTCAAGATCTGAAAGCAATGAATTGTGTCACGTCCTTAGAACCCACACATGGCTTAGTTGTGGAGGAGCAAGCCTGGACGGAAAGGGCTGAGTAATGAAGATGGATGCGTTCTGTTATCAGGCAGCCACTTACTGGGGCCTGATGCAAACTTAAACACTGCGGATAGCTCAGTTGCACAAAGAAGCTAATTAATGAATAGTGAGCATAAAAGAAAACAAGGCAAGTGTGCGTTTGCAGATGAACTCCAGGCACTGATCAAATGCTGTTCAAGTGTGTCTCCGCAGCAAGACATTATTTGATGGAGACTCTGCATAGTGTTTGTATGTCGGTTGGCTCGCATGCATGAGTGAATGCATACGTGCATGTGTGTGCATGTGCATGTATGCCTGTTTTTGTGATCTCCACGCTCTCTGGGTAAAGACAGGAATGTGGGACAGGTGTGAGGCTGCACTCTTGTGTTTATTTTAACGACAGAGGCACTATTTACTTTCCATTAAGGGGACAGGCTACTGTTGGTGGGGTATCCACTAAGAAAAATCCTCTTTTCAATCTTACTCTTAAGTACGATGTATACACTTGGTGTTCCTGTCATGCTTTAGTCACAGCTACACAACACCAGAACCTCGCTGTGCAGTTTCTGGAAATTCTTCAAGAGTTGTGCCAGTTTACATTTGATTGAGAGGTCAAATGCATTTGTGTTTGCCTGCTTTTTTCTTTGTCCTCCCACCCAGTACCAGGTCCGGAGGAATTCTCCATGGCGGTCAGTGAGCTGTCAGTGGCAGACGTGGCTCATACTCATCACTGCTGTTTTTCTACTGGGATTGGTGCCTTATGTTGTGTACTGGATGATGACGGCCTTCAACAACCCTCCTCCAGCCAACACCTTTAAAGTGGCGGCAGCCTTCTTTGGCCTTCTCTCAGAGACCCTTCTGATTAAGTGAGCGTCTCTCTACACAGTATTTACTAACGCCTACATTTTTGTACCGCTCAGTGTTTAGAGGCCGGCTTAATTCAGACAAAAACTTGATGTGCTTTTGGTCTCGTCCACTTCCTGTTTACGCTTTGATGAGGATCAGATCCGTACATCACATTAACGTTGTAAACAACAGCACTTACCCCTAAGACTGACATGCTGGATCTTAAATGGTCATCGAAAATATACCTTTATCCTTTTCCAGTGTCATTAAAACGTATAAAGTTTAGAAGTGGTTTTAAAACAGCTGGTGATATTTCAGTGAGTTCAAAAACTCAATGTGAGTCATCCAAATAATCATCTCTAAAAGCATATCATTTACTCTCTCTCTCTCTCTCTCTCTCTCTCTCTCTCTCTCTCTCTCTCTCTCTCTCTCTCTCTCTCTCTCTCTCTCTGTCTCTCTATCTCTCTCTCTCTCACATGCACACACACACACACACACAGTCTCTTGCTCACTCACTTGCTTTCGCTCACTCATTTTTCCAATTTTGATATTGCTAATTGGAATAAGGCCTAGGGTACAGTAAACCATTAGTAAATGAGCAGTCTGCTTTATTAACATCTGACTTGTTAATAATGCATTAGCTTTCTGGTATACACGGCATATATTCTATAGCTGGGGAGTAACATATGGCATGCAAACTCAATGCAGTAATCTGTTTGCAAAAATGGGTTATTGTAATCTGCTGCAATTACCTAAAACACACTAATCAGATTACAGATACATTTTAGAGAGATAGCTGATTACTTATTGGTTTCTCAGAATTATGTTATAAAGACAAGACAGCCTTTCGATAATGGGATTGCAGAAACAAACATACATTACGTTATCTGCAAACAGTGTCGTCAAGGACAGCAATTCCACTTTCCCAAAATAGTTGAATATTTATCGAAAACATCAGATGGCGCTACGCAGTCTGAGTAATCCTGTGGATTATGTCACTAATTACTTTTTGAAATCAATTTACTTTCATGTTTTGTCCCGTTACGTTATGATTATAATTATTGTAGTTATCAAGTAAGCAGTAGTAGTTGTGGTGCCGTTGGTCTGTTTTGGTATGGTGTGAGTTGGACCGTCATGGCTGTCTGCAGCATCTGTGTAGAACGAGACCGAGCTCAGTAAGACAGACTCTCCTCGGACAAATGTGTTGTGAAATATGATGTTAGTGGAAAAAGTGATACAAACCTCCAGTCATCCTAGGCTGTTTTGATCTACAGGATCTACCTTGTCTCCAGTATTTCCTTTAGCTAAAAATAAAAAAGGGGCTGTTTGTAATCAACCCAACAAGGCTCGTAACTTTTCCCATTAACCGCTTTTGAAAGGAATGTGGCTAGTGAACTGGTAATTAATAATATGGTCGCACTGGTAATGTGCTTCTGCCTCATTGTACCGTTTTAGCCCCTTATCCACGCTAGTAATGAGCTGTAATTTTATGACAGGAAATCAGTTTGTTTACAACACATTCAACAGTTTCTGAGAAACGACATTGTTAGGAAGGCCTTCCTCCTTTCACACATTGTTTAAGCTGAAGAAAGTCGAAGTGGTCGCAGCATCGTAGATTTAGAAAATGTAGATGATTAAAATACTGAAGCTTTTGGGTAATGCTCATTAATCGGTCCAAAAGTTTGTTACTGTTGGCTTATTTGAAGCTTCAAAGCCCCAATCTCAAATTTCTACATCAGGGAATTTCTTCACTTTAGGTATGTCGTATACAAGGCTAATTAAGACTGAAGACATTTGTCCGCATGCCAAATAACCCCTGGTACTAGACTTGTTAAAATAAAGTAAACTAAACTACTTTTCTGCCATCTGATGCTTGTACTACCGCTCGCTGGTACAAGGAGAGGGTTGGTGTCCCATGCCCCTTAGTGCCTGCACGGCCTGCAATGTGCCAGCCTCCTGCTGCCCCCTGTCAGGGTGCATCTCTGTCAGTCCCCACCCTTAGGGTAGACGTCCACACAAGCACCAGCCCACCGCCTCTTACTAGCTTCCAGACAACACGGCATGCTAATCACAGTGGAAGCACTGGGAGACAAAAAGAAATAAGCAGCTTTATACATTAAGAATGACCTTTTACGGCTGCTGCGGTGTTTGCCTCAGACCGTGCACCGATTTGTTTGTTTACGCTAACTCTTAATAAGACGAGAGAAAGCAGAAATTATAGTCACATGCGGAGATAGCAAGAGCATGTTCCTATCCTCCCAGTGATTAGGCGAGGCAGATGTTCAGTGCAGTGTTGTAAGCACACACACACACACACACACACACACATATATATATATATATATATATATATATATGTATGTATATATATATATATGTATATATATAAATCACAATTGGGATCCTTCATTCTATAAACATTCTTGTTTGGTTCCTCTTCCACATTCGGCTTATAGGGAAACTTATTGTATGGGATTTAAATCATCATCGTCAGTCGAGGCAGGAAAGACAAAAGAGAGTTTGGAAGTTGCTCTGGAAAAAAAGAAAACACCTATTAAATGTCTAAACATAATGTAAGAGGAGCCACACTGAGTAGTAGGTCTCAGTATATGATTGATCATCAGGTCATCAATATACTGATCGGTTCTTCTTGGAAATACGGCCCGCTTTGTTTCCTTTCAAGCCAATGGTGCGGACAGGATACTGTGGTTTAACGTAAGAAAAATATGGCACTTCGATCACAAGCCTCAAAAAAAGTCTTCTCCCCTGTACTGCCCTCCTCCTACTGTTTCAACTCTGTTATTGGACACATTCACGGAGCCACATGGCATTTGTTAGGCCTGAACTCCCTTTCAGAATGCTGTCACACAATATGCATCCTCTCCTTTCTCTACTGTCATGGCAAGTCGTGGCTCTGAGACAGTGCCCTGACCATGCAGCTCTGTACTGTGAATTTTTATATGTCATCGCCTGGAGGTTAGAAACTCTCATTATGCCGTGTTAGATTTATTAAAAAAGATTATGGAAATGTTAATTAAGTCATTAATTACATTATTTAAGCAGCATTGACAGATAAGGGAGTGTGTGTGAGGGGAGGGGGGTAGAGAGAGGGGATGGAGGGTGTCAAGCTCCCTGGGTGGTTTAAAAGGATGTGATTGGTGACAAGGGACACCGTGGAGATCGACTCTAACTGCAAGCGCTGACATGATAGGAAGTGGCCTCCCCTGCTCTCTCACCTCACGCTACTGTCGACAACAGTTTGCCGAGCTGCCCGGGCATGAGTAGCTCATCGCCCTTTTGCAGATATACTACGTGCACACGAGGGTATAGGTTATGTCCTTACAGAGAAACTTATCTCAGCCACTCAATAGCGCTAGACCAATAACTTGAAAGCGATTTTGTACAGGAAGAAAAAAGAAGGTTGGCTTTGCAGTGACTGCCAACAGCATGGACTAGTTTCTGCATGCTACTTTAAATCTTTCATTGTGTGAACATTTGGAGGAAGCAATTCTAGTGACATCTGAGAAAAGGCCTCAAACCATATTTCCAAGCTGTTACAAAGGGAAATACAAGGGAACGCTTGTGAGATGAATTACCCAGGACTTGATACTATGGACTCTTTTATCTGTTGACAGTTTAGTTACCATGAGGCGCAAGAAATGTGTTTTCCAATTCTCGGAGAATTGAGCTTTCCTTTGTCCCATCAAACTTATATTAAGGGAGGGAAAATTGCTCTGATCAATCTTGATAAGATGATAGATGTGGCGACTGTGAAAAATGCTTCCTTTCCGATCTGAAACTGATTTGCCTCAACAGCCAGTTACTGTCCGGATGAGGGTTATACATTCGGTAATTGTACTGGGAAAGTGATTGTTGTTGCTCATCCGGTGTGCAAACACCTTGTAAGAATTAGCGCTTAACAATGTTGATGTGTCAAGTATACAACTGCTACGCCAGCTGCATACGTTCTGTTGTGGTATTTGCATTGGAGAAGGAAAAATAAAAGACCATCCGTCTCGATCCCCGCAGGCCCTGCCTCAGGTTGCCAGGCAGCACTGAATGGTGTACGTCTTGATATTAAGTGGCTTTTGATTGTGGGGACCGATATGAGAGAGACATTTGGTTGTCCGACCACATCTACGTCAAGCTATCTTGATGAGCTTATAACACAAGCACATCAGCATGAGGACAGCTACTCACATCTTACTGCCACAGAAATATGAGCCATTGTGAAAGATCGGATGATAGCGCCGAGCTAAAACGCTTATGTTGTGTTTTTCCGAAACCCATCCCGCAGCCACTTTTGGATACTTTAGCGTTTTATTGGTTATGAAAGCCGTCCAGACCTTGTGACTCATCTGGTCCTTAGCAATTAGTGATTTGTTATGTTTACGGCAGTCATATAACCAAGTAGAAATTATCAAAAATTATTGGAGGATGAGCAGTTGTGCGCCAGGGTTCCTGTTTCCAGACTGATCCGAACGGGTACAATAAAATCCTTTTTGTTAGAAGTAAGACTTTGTAGCTTTATTTCTCGTTTGAAAGGTTTGCACTGGCGTTTCAGTTCAATCACATAAACATTTCACACTTTGATTACCTCCGCCCCTGACAGATTTAGGCTTGGTATTACTGAACACAGTCGGCGGCATCAATGTGGGGGGCCCGCTGTAAGGAGGCCAAGCATTCCTAGCTGAACTCCCGTGTCTCGGAGGGGCTCTCTGCATCCGCTAAGGGTTTGTTTAATGAGGAGAGGAAGATTTAATAATAAGATTAGGATTGTGTAATGGTGAAATGAGTTATTTGGGATGAGTTAAAAGTCAATGGGACTAATTTGACAGAAATATCCGGGATAAACGACTTAGTCCTCTCGTCTCTCTAGTGTCTTTTTCCTCCAGTCTGCCATTCTCTAATTCATGCGTTTTAATGATTTTTTTTTCCTCAGGTGTCTATCGAGCTACCTCAGCAGTCGTTACCGGCAAGCTGAGAAGAGCTCCTTCACAGTAGAAGCCAGGAGCTGTAGAGAAGACCAAATGAGTTTTGGCCTATGGGACCCCGTCTGACGCTACATCAGCAGTAGGGGGTCATGTTCCATCAATGGACTCATCCAGTAAGATGGAGGACACACAACCAGATCTGGTAAAAAGACGACGTCAAGGCTTCTTTTTAAAGCATTGAAACAAGGAGTTAAACACAGTGATGTTTCTAAAGGCCTTTCGTGCTATATCATTGAATTGCTGGCTATACCGAGGAATGGGATGTGAAACTTTTGCAAGCTTACACTTTTAAACCTATTTTTAAGGTGCAAAATATTCTTGTTTTTTTTTTCCCAGTACGCCCAAACTTCACACTCTTGCTTTTTTCAGTGCATATTTCCTTGCAAATTGCAAGGAAGAAAATGCATGCAGCTTACGTGTCTGTGCTCATACTCAGAAAAAAAATAAACCCTGATTCACACTGTTTCCTTAATGATGCCCACACAGAGACGATGGGGCGCTGCTCTGATTAGCATCACCTGTCCTTGTGCATCTCATCAGCTACATTATAACTCCATCTCCCATGCTTCTCTTGCTAATTGAATAGCCTGTGAAGTGGTGATGAAGACAGGAGGGAGCGACGTCTGTCCCACTGCTGTTGCTTGTTGTTTGAAACAACACATCCGGATTAAAAAAAAAATCGTAATAGGTTTTGCTTTGTATTGGGTGGTGCGTGGCTTATATTGAACAATTGAATGTTTTATATAAACCACTGAAACAATAAATTGGACTATTATTGAACTACTATGTTGGCCAAAAGCTTGCTAAAGAGTAAACTAATGAAAACAATGTAAGCCCCATATCCCCTTATTGGACCACGCCAATTGAGACGGCTCTTTCATTAATCAAATTGCATTCGGATGACATAGATATGTGAGCTACTATTCACACTTTCTACAAAATTACCATGAAAAAATAATCTTTTGTTTTGATAAAAATACAGGGGTATGTCAGTGTGTCTCCTGCCAGGCAAGAGCCTCGCCGTTATCTGCATGTGCCCGAGGCACAGCTAGTGTAAAAGGATCCTCCCCGCTCAGCTTTGCTTTGCTGGGAATCAGCTCCACAGGCTTATCCTGATCAGTCCCTCTCTATTTCACCTCTCGGTCACAGCCAAGTGATTCTCAGCTGCGCTCCACCTTAGCAAAGGCCTTTCTATGGGCAGGGAGGAGGGGACAGTAAAATGGAAGCACAGCCATGCACTGTATCTCACACTGCTGAATCTGTTAAATGCCACAACAACAGGACCACAGAGAGGCTGCCCGGTGTCCCCATGCCTGTACGCTTCCAGGGCTTAATGTGTGCATGCGGGGCCAGATGGACACTTTCATGAGTATATGAGTGTGGATTATTCTGCCGGCTACATCTGGGGCTCCACATGGCCATGCAGACTTTGGTACAAGAGGCAGGTGGGCTCATGGGGAGGACACCCCTCTGATGGGCACTCTTACATCTATGCACACCGACAGGGCATCGGTGCAAATGCCAAACGTAAAGGTTACAAGGCTATATACTAAAAGACAAATGCTCGTCCGAATTCAGGCAAGTAGCCTAGCTCTCTTTCTTTCCATCCTATGCACATTGTTTGGGAGCAAAAACAGACTTCTTCAAGTCTTCTTCTTTTTAAAAAGAGTATTTATGAAACCATATGACCTACCATCTAACCGCAGGGATTTAAGTCAGTGTTCACTGTTTGGTCCAACATGTAATAACCAGAAGTGAACAGATAGCATAAGGTAACACTAAGTCATGTTCCAGTTCAGTATCATTGCTCGAATTGTTTCACTAACCAGCATCATAGCCACTGTGTACACTTACATCAAGATATCCATACTTAAAACGACAAGTCTAAATGTGGGGCTATTTTCAAACATGTCTATGAAAGCTGAGTTTGGCCTTCTTATAAAGCCTTTTTTTTCTGTCAGACTAGCCATAATCCATATCTATGATAGCAATGCAATGTTATTTTTCACTCTCTTTGAAGACAGAAAAAGCAGAGCGAGGTGGCCTTTCACACAGAGATACCCAGTGAAATATACTGTAATGTGGTTCGTAAAAAAGTTTTAGACAGTAATTCTTCTGTGGTATTACAAATGGGCCAGTACATATATTTGTACCTGCTTAGTAAAAATCTGTGCCTGAATAGAAAAAGTGTACATAAAACTTAAATAAATAAATAAATCTTGACAAATATTGTTTCGTTGTACTGTATCTGCAACATTCAAATGCTAGCCGTCATGATGGGTGATCCTTATTGGATGACATGAAAACCTCGGAGCAGCTTCAATTCAGCTAATATGTTACAGCCTTTGCAGTGAACATTATCACACCGGAGCTAAATCAAACCCTGGAATGTCGGTTCTTCTTCTTCTCCTGGATATGTTGAATTAAAAGCCACAGTCTTTGTTTATTGAGAGCTCACTGGATGAGTCCGGCCTTCATGACCGGCCTGACCCATCAGCGGCGATAAGGCTGGTTCACTCTGCGGACTGTGATCCAGGTGAACACGCCCACAGCGCGCGATCCACATGTGAGCAACTGGTTTGCTTTGAAGCACCGTCACAGATCTGAATCAGTGAGCCCGAGTGCCAGATATCCCGGGCTGTGAGTAACATGTGATCTGCTTTAGAAGTGGCTACCTGTTGAGGAGGATTAAACAAATTACAGATGGTGTTCACATATTAAACAAACAAAGGCACTTTCTTCTCTGATGGGAACAAAAACAAAGCATTTCGACTGCTGTTAGATTCAAGGGGGCTGGTTTGCTGTTAAACCTACCTCTCATTTTGGTTGAGTGCTATATGAGTCACTTCTATCTAACATACACTATGATAGCGGGCTTTAAAATAATGCGGTGAACAAAAACCTGGAGGGTGCTCATCAAGACTTTTCTCCGTGTGCTTCATGTGATTAACTGTGTTGTTTGTGTTGTTGTTGTTGTTTGCTTTCTCACATGAAAGGCAAGTCACCAGCCGCAGTTGGGAAGTCATGAATGATTTTCTCCTGACCTATCATTGTAGGATCACGCGTGATCATGGGATCACTTCTGAAGGACAAATGCCGCCGACATCCCGATGATGTATTCAAGCCGTAAACACAACGGGAACAAAAGTGCAATACTGTCTGATGCCCCACTGTTGGAGTTGAATAAATTAAATGAATTACCAGTTCCCTTGTGGAAGCTCCAAGGATGCAGGGTGGCATGTGCAAGCCATTACAGCAATGATAAGGATATCTGCATGGCCTTGTGTTAAAGGAATTACACATGGCATCCGGAGCCTTTAAGGGAGTGTGACAGTTGTGTGCACAGTGGCAAGTTAGTATGACATGGAAATGTGTGTGGCTGCAGAACGGCTTGGCCCAAGTTTGGGGAACTCGGTTCGCTTGCTGAGAAGTCAAGGGAAGAAATGTACTCCCATTGTGATGTAAATGCACACAGTATTGTGCTTAAACAATGCATTAATATGTCCCTGTTGTGAAGATAACATCCCAAGATGCACAATAACAGAAAATGATGTCCTCGGAGGTTATTTAAAGTGATATGACATCAAAACCTGACATTGCAGAAAGTGCTTACTGCCTGTCCCAACTGGTTTTGTCTCCAGCTTCGATAAAACCAGATGAGGGATAGAAGGTTGCTTTTGAGTCACACAGACTATATGGGGGGGAAACCATTTACATAATAGTATGTATATTATATTCCGTTCCATTGTTATGTTTGAATGTAAACTGAATTTCTGATACTTTTTTTTAAAACACGTGGATACGGGGGAGACGTGTCGTACCTTAAACACAAGACACGTGGCAAGGTGTCCGATAACTTTGTCTTCTACCTGTAATCAGATACTGCACAGAAAGGAGGGATTGGCCTCAGTTCCCAGGGTGATTTATGATTGAGGACATGTTAATAAAAATATCAAAACAATCTGAGCTCTGGTGGGGAAGATACCGGTCCACTACGTACATCATGCTCGACAGGCCTGTGCAGGGAATGGCCTAGTCCACGATATTATGCCTGTATGGATGCCCCGTTGCCCTGTTCCTGAGCAGAATATGCAGTTGCTGTTTGTTTTCAGGGGGCTGGTGGGGGTAGCACTTTCAACACAAGGTGACATTTGCCAAAACACATGCTATACTGCGTGGGTGCGCCTTCGTGCCTGGGTTTATTGCATGGCGAGACCTGCAATCATGGTGCAACAGGAGTTGTGGAGTTGACCGAAAGCCTTTCTTCCACACACAACCTGAGGCCACATCTCAGAGTGGCTGATGGGAACGCATCGAGTCATTGTTGGATTAGTAGCTAAATGTCATTTTCATTGTTGGGTTTTACCTGCTGTTTAAGCAAGCACCGAAGATAATAAACATGTGTTCACCACTATCCATCCATCCATTATCTGAACTGCTTACCCTGCTCTCAGGGTTGCGGGGATGCTGAAGCCTATCCCAGCAGTCATCTAGCGGTAGGGGGGGAGACACCCTGGACAGGCCACCAGGCCATCACACAGGGCCGACACACACACACGCACGCACACACACACGTTCATACCCAGGGGCAATTGAGTACGGCCGAGTCACCTGACCTACATGTCTTTGGACTGTGGGAGGAAACCGGAGCACCCGGAGGAAACCCACGCAGACACGGGGAGAACATGCAAACTCCACACAGAGGACAACATGGGATGACCCCCAAGGTTGGACTACCCCGGGGCTCGAACCCAGAGCCTTCTTGCTGTGAGGCGACTGCACTAACCACTGCACCACCGTGCCGCCCCACTGCTATCCAGTTAGTCATTTATTTTGTATTTATCAAATCAAATCAATCAAATCAATTTTATTTGTAAAGCCCATAATCACAAATTACAAATTTGCCTCAGTGGGCTTAACAGCAACACAACATCCTGTCCTTAGACCCTCTCATCGGATAAGGAACAACTCCCTAAAAAAACCCTTTAACAGGGAGAAAAAATAGGAAGAAACCTCAGGGAGAACAACAGAGGAGGGATCTCTCTCCCAAGACGGACAGCGTGCAATGGATGTTGTGTTCACGCAATTCACATAATACAACATTGAAAGAGGATAACAGAATTATAATGGACATAAAATTTATGAAGAACATGATGCACAGGATGCCAAGCAGTGTCCACATGCCAACGGAGCAGTCCAGGACCCAGGCCACGCGACCAGCATCATCATGTAAAAAAAAAAAAAAAACTTATGTGAGGAAGGGCAGGCAGCATCTAAATGGCGACCACCATCACCACAGAGACCTGAGACTTATATATATATATATATATATATATATATATATATATATATATATATACACACACACACACACACACACACACACACAATTAAATAGAAATTTACAACTGGTGGGCAAAAAAAAAAAAAAAAAAAAAACACAAATGTGCGGTCTAACAAACCGAACACACAAAATGATAAACAGAAAAAAATAAGAACACACAACGAAATAAGGGGGAAAAAGGTGTCTTCTCAATATGCTTTCACAACATATAATCAGGGTGGCACAATGGTGCAGTGGTTAGCGCGGTTTCCTCACCGCAAGAAGGTTCTGGGTTCGAGCCCCGGGGTAGTCCAACCTTGGGGGTCGTCCCGGGTCGTCCTCTGTGTGGAGTTTGCATGTTCTCCCTGTGTCTGTGTGGGTTTCCTCCGGGGGCTCCGGTTTCCTCCCACAGTCCAAAGACATGTAGGTCAGGTGAATCAGCCGTACTAAATTGTCCCTAGGTGTGAATGTGTGTGTGTGTGTGTGTGCGTGCGTGTGTGAGAGATGGCTTGGCGGCCTGTCCAGGGTATTGCCCCATCTGCCGCCCAATGACTGCTGGGATAGGCTCTGGCATTCTGCGACCCCAATTGGGTTAAGCGGCTTGGATAATGAATGGATGGAACATATAAACAGACATGGAAATCAGTTTGTTTCTGCTATTAAAAAAAAAACTATTTTAACTCTTTTCATGACACTTTGACATGCTGCAGAACTGTACCCCAAATAGAAGTTAATTAAACAAAAACCATGACTGGATGCTACGATATTATTAACTGTTCAGTTGGCGTTCACTCAGACCTGGGATTATTTCCCCCTAATGGATTTATATCGGCTATGGATGTGGACGGAGAGTAATTTACTGTAAATTTTAAACACCGCTGCAGGGATTGTAGCCTGCAACACTCACTTAACTCCACTTCTGGTATGACCATTACTGAAATCTTAATGATTTTCTGTCTGGATGTCTTGACTGAACCAAAATCATCACCAAGTACACCGTCAAAAGAAAATGCTCTGAAACTAAAAAGGAAACAATTCGGTGACAAAAGTGAGATGGAGTATACATAGCATTCACGACCACTCCCCTCGAAATCCTCTTCAAACTTTGATGAGTTGTTTCTGTTGCAATCCAAAAATCCTTAATTTGTTTTTTTGCTGTGTTTTTTTCTGAAAAGGGCAATTACTTATGTTCTCTGTCTTTAGAAGCAGTAAAACCAAACAACAAACGTCGTGCGTCAAGCGTAATGCTGCAAAGATTTGCTTCTTAAGATACTCTTGACATTGTCAACAGATGTTGGGGGTTTTCTGCAGGAAATGTATAAGAAATTTGGACCAAAAATTGCCAGCCCTTGCATAATTCATGCAAAAGAATATTTAAGGGGGGGGGTGATGAGGCGTTCAGCATAGAGTCTTTAAAGTACGCACTGTGTTTCATTATAAAACCAGTACAGGTGATTCAAAGTACTGTGCAGAGGTTTGAAGTCTGATGTGTAGAAAAGTCTCTTCTCAAATGTCTACACTGTACTTTTGGCTTTTCCAGTGAACAACAGGTCAGTCGAGACTGATATCAAAGTACATTTCTAGCTAGGAATCCAACTGAAGAGCTGTGCCATGAGGACCAGGTAGTGTTGGGTGGTGAACACAGGCATTTTGTTGACTTGGATGTGTAATTACTAGTCAGCCCTTTTTTGGGGGAGAGATCCCCCCCGTTGTCTTCCCAATTGAACCCAGCCAATTACCCCACTCTTCCGAGCCATCCTGGTCACGGCTCCACCCCCTCTGCTGATCCGGGGAGGGCTGCAGACTACCACATGCCTCCTCCGATACATGTGGAGTCACCAGCCGCTTCTTTTCACCTGACAGTGAAGAGTTTCGCCAGGGGGATGTTAGCGAGTGGGAGGATCACACTATTCCTCCCAGTTCCCCCTCCCCCGAACAGGTGCCCCGACCGACCAGAGGAGGAGCTAGTGCAGCGACCAGAACACATACCCAAATCTGGCTTCCCACCTGCAGACATGGCCAATTGTGTCTGTAGGGACGCCCGACCAAGCCGGAGGCAACACGGGGATTCGAACCGCCGATCCCCGTGTTGGTAGGCAACGGAATAGACTGCTACGCTACCCAGACGCACCACTAGCCAGCCTTTTAATCTGTGGTCGGCCTACATGTAGACACCCACCTGCAGGCCTTGTCTTTATGCCTGCTCAATAATCCAGATAAGGAAACCACAGAAAGTTGAATGAGTTCATCCGGACACAGCATTTCCTGAGAGAAACGTTTCATCTCTCGTCTAAGTGACCTCTTCAGTCCCAGCCTGCAGCCTGCCTTGTTAAAATGAGCATTTGCAGTGTTGCATTTGTATATCAGGATATGTTGTTTTTTCCTCAAAACGTATTTACACCTTTGACCCCTAAGTAAGAAAACGGCATGGGTATATGTAAGATAACTTCTTGCCAGAGCAAAAAGTTTATTCTAAGCTCAACATTTTTGTGCGTCAAATGGGAGGTGGACAACGGAAAGGAAAGTGAGGAAAGAGATGTATGTCATGAAAGCGTAAACAGCCACACACAAATGGGATCTTTGGGATAGATGGGATCTTTTTATATGCACAAATATCCACTCAACACCGAGCACCTTCTGATATTTACAAAAGTACTTAGAGAGATAGATTATAAAGTATTCCTGTAAACCATGAAAACTTGCAGCCTGTGACAGCCTGCAATTTACAAGGGCACAATCAACAAATAGGGTTTCGAAACACTTGAGTGAGCCCAATTTTTTTTTATTAAAGATCATTTTTTCTTTAAGAAAACTTGCAGGGAGCTTTCAAACTACATCCGTGTAAAATGTTTTACATACAGCTCCCTTGAAAACATTTTTTTTTACATTAGCTGCTTTCAGAGGTTTCACAATCAAGTGGTTCACGTCACCGTCTTGGAAAGGCACAACACAATCTTTCAAGACATATTTCATTCATTATGAGCCATGGCACGCTGACACTGGCAAATCTAGAGATGTATGAATGTCAAGAGAGATGTGTCCCCCTTTTGTTCACGGCAGAACTTGCCAGAAGCTCATTTCCTCGAGGAATGCATTAACAAAGCAGTTAATTCTATCGTTAATTAAAAAGGAATCACAATTCAGTGAACACTTCAAATTAATCTATTGAGATTTGCTCTCACACATTGCTCACATTTTATTTTCTTTGTCTAATCAAAGAATTTGCAGCTGGAGGCATGTTTTTTATGTCAATTAGAGGATGAGATCTAGTCCTGTGCAGCTCAATTGGTAGAGCATGGCGCTAATACTGTTTCCCACCAGGGAGATATGAAACTTTATAAACTTTCGGTACCTTGCATGGTATTATCTGCCAAATTCCATGTGTTATGCCGGTGCGTCATGGTCTAGGATATCAGCTGGTTGAGCATAAATCTAAAGTATTGGTAATTTGCAATCAAGCTAATGTGTTGCATTTTGTCATTTTAACATTAGGAAGATGCAGCTGTTCCCACACTGTCCTGTTAAAATGTTGAGTTTGTGTGGAATTGATTGGACAGTCCAATCTAATCATGCAAAAAAGGTGGTTGGTTTTCCATGCGAACCTGAAATGGTGTTCAGAATATTATAACTTAAAGAGTTATTTCAGACCGGTAAGTGTGGCTAGGGACCACACTAAGCTGTTTATCTCTAAAGTAAGGTTATAAATACTCTCCATTTGGCATCTGTACAGTAAGGAGCCTCTTGGATGGAGATAAGGTGCTAATTAGCAACTGTTAACTGAAGAAACTAACCACGTCCACAGAAGGAAAGGCATTTTGCCGTTTGCCGCTGAATGTTCCAAGGATGATCCTTGCCCCTTTGTTTCCAGACACCAAGCCTTGAGAGATGTCCCTATTAACATTGTGTATAAGAAACTGTCTCCCCATTTTCCTTCCAGCCAAGCCAGGTCTGACAAATTAAGCCTGTGCAGTCATTAGATTAAGATAAGAACTTATCTTTTACTTTGAGACAGACTTTTATCTATTGTATTTTTCTTCTTTCCCATCTCTTTCCGTTCTCTTCTCCCATTCACCGTGAGATGGTTCAAGTAATTGGGATGTTATGTGACCAGAAAGCCCAGATAGGGTTTTAACCCTGTCATGGATTAACCTCTCATGTCCAAGGTAGGTCACAAAAGGTGCTGCTGAAGACTTGTTAAGACTCATTTAAGCGAATCTCAATATATATATATTGTTCAAAACTGCCTTGTTCTTTCCCAGGTACATATGCAAAAAGGTCTAGAAATAACCGCTCCATGCTGTCAAGGGTTATTAAAGCATAAAGTATTTTTTGGGGTCAATAAGCAGGACTGGTGTGGTTTCTTCATCTCAACATACATCATTTAGAAACACTCAACCAGGTTTCATCGCAGGGGTGCTGAAAACCATTTTAAATGACCTTTTAAATTTCATCACAATCACGCTCTGGTGAACTGGATTGGAGAGAATCTGTGCCAAAAGAATCAATTAAGATAAAAAGTAAAAAAAGAACATAAACATGAATAATCAGAATCCTGTATCATCCATGTGTATAGGATGATTACGGAGGCAAGACCATTTCAGCGATAAATGTGACTTCCTTCGTTTAAACGTTAAATAAATTAGAATAAAAGAAAGCCAGCAAAAGAAAGCCAGCAGGAAATTATGCATAATTTTGTATACATAATTTCCCGCTGTACATAATTTTTATGTTTCTTAGGTGTTGGTATATTATATGGGTGGTACGGTGACCCAGTGATTAGCACTGTTGCCTCACAGCAAGAAGGTCCTGGGTTCGAACCCCAGGCCATCCCAGGTCCTTTCTGTGTGGAGTTTGCATGTTCTCCCCGTGTCTGTGTGGGTTTTCTCCGGGTGCTTCGGTTTCCTGCCCACTGCTCCTATACTATAGGATGGGTTAAATGCAGAGAACACATTTCATTGTAACCAAACAACTGTGCAATGACAAAAATAAAGCGGCTTTCTTCTTCTTTTCTTTAAGCTTAGGGTAACAACGTGGGACAGCTGTATTAGGACACTGGGATTTAAACAAAACATATTAAAAATACTTGTGCTCATAATCAATGAGTGAAACCCTTATCAGAGCACTTCTATGCCTCCGGTTTTTATAATTCTTTATGTTAAAAGGCCGTTGCACCCCTCTGCATCTAGCCAGACATTACTTTGTACTACTTTGTCAGACGTGTTGTGCTGTAGAAGTGAAAATGTAGAAGAGCACTGTGAGTGCTGTGTGTTTACTGAGATCAAGACAACAAGGGCATATACACAAGTCTCAGAAATAACCAAGGGTAAGCTGATGCAGAAAACACATTATATTTTCTATTTTAATGGCGCGTAAGTGTGGACGCTATAAGAACGATTGCTTGAAATATGTAACTAAAGGATGGGCTTCACTGGGATCGAGCTAGCAAGTTGAGTGTGATGACGCTGCTTTGATGTGAGCCATAACTAGCTTCAAACTCGGCTCCAGCGCATCATGGCCGCATCCTGACTGATGTGTGTATTCTGTTTAGACGAGGGCCACTTTGTCGTTTGAGCCAACTGTACCTTTAATTTGAAATTCTCTAATGTCTCAGATGGGGTAACATTAAAGGCTGGGGTCATTAGTGTATTGTACTGTTTGCCCGCTGCTCTGTGAGCTGGACTGTCATCTCTTGGAATGTTGTCATATTCATCAATGCACCGCATAATGGGACGAGAAACTATTTACATATCGAATCAAAATTGCCAGAGGATGGCATTAATTATTGAAAAACTGGCAAAATCAAAAGACCGTCTTTCTCCACTTCACAGTGTGCTGTCTGCACAGACTGAAAACCACTCGATGCCCAGTAAACATAATTATCCCAATTCTAAAGGCATTGCATTTTTTCCCCTCTTTTTTTAAAGCTCATCCACACAAAGCCATGGGTGTCCTATGTCACAATGGCTAAATGAAGATTTGGCCTTTGTGCTGCTCAGCGTCAACTGGTTGAAACCGGTCTCCAGGAAGAAAAGTTTGAGCGGCCTCATAAGAGCATTACAACATTTGAAACCTCATCTGTAAGTCATGCACCTGATGTTGGTAAGATGTCTTATTCTCTAAATGAATGGACTTTACCCAACATCACAAAGTACGTCATGTTGATGGATTTCACCAAGCTGACGCTTGGACCAGACTATTTACAGAAAATAATGCGGTTAGCTAACAAAGAAAGAGATCAAATGTGTATTATTCTGCACAATATACAGAAACTAAGTTGTTATTTACATGTCATACATACATGCATATGTATATGTTCAACTTTCTGTGATTTCCTTACCTGGATTATTGAGCATGCATAAAGACATCAGCATCTCTGATATTCTCTGCACCATTACACCTTATCACCTCTTATTTCACCTGTATAAGTCAATCCTTGTGTATATATCTGAAGTTTGTTGTGTTGCAGTGTTGTTATTCTATGTTAAGTACACTGAGAGAGCCACGAAACCGGAGTCAAATTCCATGTTGTGTCAGAATCAGAATCAGAATCATGTTTACTGGCCATGTAGGTTTACACAACATGGCCAATAAACATGATTCTGATTCTGATTCTGACGTTATACATACATGTTTTTACAAATTATGAAACACGAGACGTCGACTTTAGTGCACAATCTAGGTTCTAGACTGTGAGTCGTATTTTTTTTAAATAACCTATGCGAATTTAAATGTAGCTGCATTTTCACTTGAATAACATAACATTTCACAACATATTTAAATACCTGAAATAACATGGGTACTGCCTGACTTCCCTCGATGACACCTCCCAATGGAGCCGTGAGATGTAAATTCAATTGTTTCCCTAACCTTCACCCCCAAAAGCCATTTGAACAGCAAACAAATAGTGTGAATTGCTTTCCATCAAATCCTGTAGACAGTGTGCAGATTTCAGGCCCTGCGCTACACTTTAAGGCCATAAAACATGTGTCGAAGCACTTACATTCTAGTACAGTCATCTTATTGCCGTCTTTTGAATTATCTCATAGATAAGATATCTAAGAGAAATGGAGGGGGGGCTGTTCAAACAGACCCTAAATGGTTGATAATTAAGTTTGTTTTATAGCACTGCCCCAGTATATAAATTAGATATGCACAGGCAATAAGGACAATAAGGATGTACTTTGAAAATGCATACAGATACATTTTACTGCATTTTACCCCACCACAATGTCATCCCCTTGAGCCGCTGAGAGAGAGGGGGAGGGGAGAGTGTGTGTGTGTTGGGGGGGGGGTACATGAGGGTCCTCTGTACTGGGCTGGCACATATACAAGCACAGCCCGTGGAACCTTACATGCTGGTGAGGCTAGTCTTGGCGTTGCTTTTGGCAGCTAACTGGTTATGTGCACTACATCGTTTTTTTTTTTGTTTTTTTTTCAGAAAAAAAAAGTTTTAACTAGCTGCTCTTACTACTCCTTTTTAAATGAGGAAGCCCTTGGCATAAATAGATCTACATGTTCATTTGGTGTATTAAGAGAGGCACACAGTTAAAGAGTGTTCATTACAATTGTAAATTTCTGCCCTAGGGCCCTTAGCCTGGCGCTAGATTACATGAGGTCTATGCTCACGGACAGCGCCTGGCATCTGATTGAAGGTCCAGCGCAGCTAATTAATTTCATTAGAAAGTGAAGTCATCTTCTAGCAGGAATTAATATTTGGAGCGTCATGTTGCTAATTTATTTCCAGATTTAATTAGCTCAGAGAAGAAATGTTGCTTGGGCAAGAGGACTTTTTAATTATCAGCTTGGATAAATTTGAAAATGTTGATGCCTAAGGGTTGAGTTAATTAAAACCTGCATTATTTTAACTTTAATTAGCTCCCATCTTTGTTTTTCTTCACCATATGGCCATGTCCTGTAGTCAAATTTAGTTAATTAAGCTAATTAAGCTAATCATTTTAATTACTCAAGACAATGTGATTGGATTGAGGATGACTACAAGTTTATAGCCAAGTACTTGTTTTTCATTAAGTTGAAGGGACGGAGTTATTTCTGATTGCAGTTGGCAAGCATAGCAGAGTAGTTTTGGAATGTGACAGCCTCGGAGATATTAGGATTGAAGTCTAATTTCATTCCTTGGCCAAAAAAAAAAGGAAGAAAAAGGCAACAAATAAATGGAAGAATGAAAATTGTCACCACCACAACTATTTTAGAGCAGAAATGGTTTCTTGCAACATTTTTAGGCATTCCCTACGTCCTGCTCCTATGTTGATGTGCACCCCTCGTACTCCATCAGATGAAATGATGCCTTCACTTACTCAGGTTTAACGAGCTCTCATCTGAGAATCCATGTTTTCCTCCCTATCTAGAGTAGGTGGCAGACACAATAACAGACAGCACTGCTTGTAGATGAAGTGTTGCTCAGACAAACATCCTCACTCTGGGTGTCATATCTCTTTAGAGATTATTTTCTCGAAAGTATTTAACGTACTTTTATGTCTGAATAGTTTGTTTATGTGCGGGGTAGGGTATGAAATTGAAATGTAATTGCTAATATTAATATGCCCAAACCTAGATCTGCTTGTTGATCAGAATGCTGCTTTGCCCCTTCTTGACCTCGGAGTGTGACATGGCCATGGTGTGGGTCTATGTGGGCTGCTAGCAGCTGTGCATCAGTCTGGACACAAGCTGGGCCCAGAAGCCAGGCCTAGCTGACAGATGCAGAGGCTAAACCAAATAATGAAATAATACTAGGAGACATCATGTCCGTGGTTTCCATCATTGTTAAAAGATTTTGGTATCTGAGTACCCCCACTTAGGTAATTTGTTTCCGTGTATAATCCTATTGCTCACTATTAAATTAAACCAACTGGTCATTTCAGTCTGAAGCCTATAAATAAACTGGTTGCTATGTGCATGGGCAGTATGTGTGATGTCTCATCTGATTAGAGGGGAAGCACTTAATAGTTTGAACTGAAAAAAGGTGACCTTCAGTGTCAGGTGACCTCAGTGGTCCGCCACTCTTATGGCCCCAAATGCAGCAGCCATATAACTAATGTCTTTACCTAATGTATTTTTACAATCCTCATGTAGGACCACTCTCCACAAATTGTTTTTGACAAATGTTGATTTGTTGTGAGACGGCAAAGTGTAGTAAGCTAGAAATGTTCACATGGCCTAGAGCGGTAATGTATGGGACACCACTGGTCAAGAGAGATTATAGCCCACTCTCTGCTTTCATCAGACGGAGGCTGGTTAGTCATCAGAGTGTCTGTGCTTGGGTCATGGCCAGTGCCTGGGGGGGGGGGGGCTTCCCATAGTTACACTATAACTTAGTATATAATAATATGATATTGGAATCAGTCACTCTGGTCTTATAAGCACTCACTAAATTTAACGGCATTTCTGTGATCACCTAGGCACTGCAAACAGCCCTGTGTCTGTCACACCAGCAAGCCAATGGATGTTTGTGAGATAGATGTAGTCTGTGAGATACTAGTGTCATAGAGTGGCTAGTCACAAACGACACAAAATGGAAGTAGAGCGGGTCATCTAGTAATCGGAAGGTCGCTGGTTTGTTCCAAAGCTCCTCCAGAGAGCATGTCGAAGTGTCCTTGAGCAAGACATTGAACCCTTAACTGTACCTGATGAACAGGTTGGTACTTTGCATGGCAGCCTCTACCATCAGTGTGTGAATGGGTGAATGTGAGGCATATGTTGTAAAGTGCTTTGAGTAGTCAGTAGACTAGAAAAGTGCTACATAAATGCAGTCCATTCACCATTTACATGAGGTAAAAGGCAAAAAAAAAAGTTGAAAATTAAAAAAAAGATACGCAATTTCTGTCACCTAGACCAAAGGCCACCATACAGTAGTATGAAAGAATGGTTGAACAAAAGAGTACAGAACGATGTCTAAAGAAAACATTCCAGTGCTAAAATGCCGCAAATGCGTAGAAATTTTGTCCATCTCCAGTGGGTTGAGAGAACTCTCTATCTGCCGCTGGCAACTAAAATCCATGCATCGCCTCAGCAGAAATTCCAAATTTAATTTGATCTAAGTGTTAACTTGTATTTCCCAATGGCAAAAATGAATTCACAAAACAAAAAAAAAAATCCAAAGATCTAATGTTTAATGTGTGGGTGTTAAAGCCACAACCTCAAAATGTACATGCAAATAAATCTGCTTTTTGATACATTTTTCTTTGCTAGTGTACAATACCAGCTGAAAAACCTTTATAAAATGTTGTTTAATTGAGGCCAATGTCAGCCTCAGCTGCAAGTACAAAAACTCAATTAAATTTATAAAAGAATCCCCATTGCCATTTTTCAAATTTAAACCATGGTTGCTTTGATGAATCTGGAAGCCACACACAAACTTGAATAAGTTTCACAACCCTATACTGAAGATACATGGTTTGCATGTAAACAAATTAGCTTTTTGATACTTTATGGTATATTTAGATCAATAACTAATAACCAAATATTGAAATCGTGAAACGTTTTGTTGTTGCTCATTCTAATGGTTACTGTCTTGTAGAACTTCCCCAAATGATACGTTGTCTTTAACATGGCAGCCAAATGTGGAAGAGGGAATCATCAGCAAGACGTGGCTAGACAGCAGATAAGACAAAACAAGGTGGTAAAGGACTTTTACAGTAACCTTGCAACATCAATAGCCGAAACCCAGATTTAAATGTAACCAATGGAGCTTCTGACAACTACTGGCGCTATAGAGCATAGTAAGGGAAGCGAGTTCTGTATTGTTTGTATCACGTGTTCTGCCCTTGACCGAGAACGCACACGCACACCACAAGCTCGGGGGTAATATAGTGTAGTGGGAAATGCCTGGGGATGTACTTGGAATGTTGCACTGGGCTCGTGCAGCTAGAGGACCAATCACAGGTTAGCTCGCGCTGTCACAGACGCAACTATATTAGACACCGCGGGAGAGACAAAGCGCCAGAACTGTTTAGTAACCATATCGTAGACTGTCACCTTAGCGTGGGATAGAGCAGGGAAACCTAGCGTATCCTGGGCTGGACAGTAGATACGGTGGCTAGCAGTGGTAGTGTTAGCAGCAGACTGCCTCGGTACCTGTAGCTAGCTGACTACCCCCGAGAGCTTCCCCAGAGAGACTGAGAGAGACATTCACCCGGTCACACCGGAGCCAGAGTACAGAGAGAGAGAGAGACACGCACCCCGGAGAGCAGCCATCCATCTCCCGCCCCGCCTAGAGCTCAGCCGCCCTGTTCCATCACCAGCCCTGGTCCCGAGGTGAGCTTGCTAACCCATTAGCACACGGCTAACTAGCTAACTAGCAGGCTAGCCCTAGCATTGGCGCAGCTATCTAGCTAACGGTGGTGAAGCCCGGTTTGTCGCACCTAAAAGTCCCCGCCTCCATCCATAGTTATCCGGGCTATAGAAAAGCCGCGACAATATTACACATTTCCGCGTACATAAAACAACGAAAACTGCTGTTGACTGGAGAATGTTTTGTTTGGATTCATTGATCAGGATTTCAAGCACACAGTTTTAGCCAATCAGTTGAACTATTTCATTGTCTAAATTCTATATCCATTAATCCAAATTTTGCAAATAAGAAACCAAGCGTTCATGGACTGTTTGTTAATCTCAAGCAATGCATTTCCACTAGCTGAATGCAATAGCTATCGTGTTATATGAAAAATATGATTTATAAGCTTTCTGATGATTTTATTTAAAGCTGTCAAGCAATATTTTTGATATTAACAGTAAATCAAATGACCCTGTAAGGTGAAAGGATCACTTTCCATAACCAGAGACTGGTTTTGCCTTGCACTGTGCAATCTAACCATGTTACACTTTTTTCCTGTCATTGCCGTGTATGGCGTAGTGCCTGTGTGCTTGTTGAAGCATCCGTTTCTGGTGTGGGCTGCCTCCTGTACGGCATAATGCCAGAGGCTCTTTGGTAGACCACTATCTATTAGCATACACCTTGCCATCTCGAATAGTGTGCGTCCTTCTGTCTCTGCAACGCCATTTTGATGGGGAGAGTATGGGCAGGACGTCTCATGTCTTATTTTGTTCCGTCTCAACAGGGTTTGAAACTCCTTGCCTGTAAACTCAGTTCCATTATCCGACCTTATGCATTTCACTGTCCCATAGGGAGCTACATCTGCCAGAAATTTCTCGGTCGCTTGCACTGTGTCACTCTTTGTTTTTAAGAAATAAACACACACTGCCCCTGTGCACACATCTGTAAATGATTGCATGTACCCGAAACCATTAATGGACTCGTTTGCCACAGGACCGGCTAAATCAGTGTTTACCAACTCCAGTGGTGTCTTGGCTTTGTCTGTAGGTTTCCTGTTCCTGTTTTGGGTAAACTTCCCTTCTATGCATACTGCACACTCTTTGTCAGGTTTACACACTTTACCCTTTATATGCACACCATCAGTGATATCCTGTAGCTTTATGATATTGTCATAGTTGCAGTGGCCCATTATCTCATGCCAAGTTTGTATATCATGGCTCACATGGCACTTTTCAACAACACATTCAGTTTGCAAATAGTACATTTTCCCCTGTACAAAAATGTCAAACCTGGTACCATCCGCTAACATCAGGGCATCTCTGCCCTCTTTGAAGAACACACTGGCTCCGTGTGCTGTCACAGACTTCACAGAGAAGAGCTCTTGGGGGTACGATGGAATATATAGTGCGTTCCGCAGTGTCACTCTACACCCGTCGCCCCTCACTGTCGAGCAGACATACCGTAGCATCTCCCCTGCCCTGCACCACACCAAAGGTGCGCTTACCGTCCGCCAGCTCCATGCAGTGTTTCTCTGGCTCGAACGAGCTGTCAAAGCTCTTGAACTTCTTCTTATCATTGACTGTGTGGGAAGAAGTCCCACAGTCCACAATCAATCCTGGTTTGAACTGTTGCCGTCGTCCTGGTCCTGCTGAGCTGGTCTCTCCAGCCTGCACCCTGAAGATGTAGTTCTCTTCTTCCGCAGCATTCCCCGGTCCCTGACCTCGACCTGCTCCGTGACCACCACCGCCGCCGCCACCTTGCTCGCGTGCACACCTGGCTCCATCAGCGCGGTCCTTCTTCTTGCACACTTTGTCCGTGTGACCCTTGACCCGGCAGAAGCTGCACAACACGCTGCGTGAACAGTCGGATTTCCGATGGCCTTTGTCACCGCATCGCCAGCACACCGTTTGTTCATCATCTCCCTCACAGCATTTCACTGGCTTTTTCTTAGGCGCTGCGTGGGCCTTCATCACCCTCTCGGACGTCTCGTCCGATGCTGTAGCATTAGCTACATCTTCAGCCGCCTCAAAGTTTCTCAATTTGGCCTTAAATTGTCCCAATGTCAACTCACTGTCGCCATGTGTCACCATTAGAGTGAATGGCTTATATCTCTCGGGTAACCCCCTCATCACCATGGCCATCATTAGTCCCTCACTCGGTGCTTCTCCCGCCCCTTTGAGAGCCGTAATGATTTGTTCAGCTCGGATAATGCATTCGGTTATCGTCTCATTATCAGCTTTCTTTAGCCCAGTCAATGTTACATACAGAGTGACAATCCGGGGTCTGCCCTTACCAATGTAATCTTCCCGCAACACCCGTAGACTCTCTCTACCTTTGTTCTTCGTTTCTCTGAAGATCAGTCCCAAGCTTGTGTTGTCCAATAAAGGCGCCAATGCGCAGTAGGCGTCCGCGTTCCGCTCCTCGTCTAGGGCCTGCTCTTCCGCTGTCAAAGGTCCCACGGGCTCGGTAAGAATGGTGGTTTTCAGCCCCACACCATGCATGCAACAGAGCATTCGCTCTTCCCACAGTTCATACTCATCGGCCTGTCCGTTGAATGTGGGCCACCTGCTCTTCTTCCGCTCCATCTCCCTAGGTAGCGTTAGCTTAGCTTAGCGATCCGTTAGCTTCCCGATAGACTCTCTCGATGCTAACTAGCTTCACACTTGCTAACTTGCTACTCCGTGCTAACCTGCGCGCATCCCGCCATCCGAGGTTATCACACTTCGTGTAATTCTTTTATCAAACTACTAAATAATCCAATGTTATCTGGGCCCATAACCTGTTAGAAGACTAGACTAATACTTTATGTCTATCTCTGCGCAGATGAAATGGATTATTAAACCGTTATAAAGAATCGTACTGACTACCGAACTTCTGCTGGAGGGAAAAATGCAGCCTCCGTTTATTCGGTCGTTTTGGGAGAAGAAGAAAATGAACAGCGTCTCAGTGACGTAATCAATCCGCGCATGCAAGCGCAACACCGCCCACTTGTGGACAAACAAAGTCGTAAACAAAATAATAGTACACAGTAACACAGTCATACAAATACGCTGGTGTCATATCTCAACAGTAAATCTGTTTCATTTTGAACTGATCTCTGTTATTCAGATTATTCACGCAACACTGCAGTTACTAGAGTGTTTATAGGTGTCAGTAAATTAAATAAAAAGGTCTTTTTGCATACCCAAAAAAATCCATGTTAGGAAATCAAAGAAAGTTGAATCAGTTCATCTGGATACAACGTTTATTGACGGATACGTTTCATCATCTCATCTAAGTGACCTCTTCAGTCTCAACTGACTGCAGGTGTCCGACCCCTTATAAACAATACAGTTGCGTAACGACTGAAACCAACGATCCGTTTCATATGCAAATATGGGCGTGACCATTTACTAGAGTTTCAATGACCATGTGTACTATTTACAGAGGATTTGGGAATGTTTTCAATCAGAGCATCGTCAGGCCAGGACTCCGCAATCTACACCCATCTACGAGCCAGTGGCCACTCTTTCAAGCATGAGGATATCCACATCCTCGAGAGGGAGGAACGCTGGTCTGAACGGGGAGTCAAAGAGACCGTCTATTTGAGGAGGGAACGACCATCCCTGAACCGAAGGGGGGCTAAGAGCACATCTGTCGCCATTATACAATGCTGTGATTACAAAAATTCCCAAATCCTCTGTGAATTGTACACATGGTAATTGTAACTAGTTGGTGGTCACCCCCATATTTGCATATGAAACTGATGGTTGGTTTCGGTCGTTATTGTATTGTTTATAAGGGTTGGGATACCTGCAGTCAGTTTAGACTAAACAAGTCACTAATGAGTGATGAAACGTATCTGTCAATAAACGTTGTATCCGGATGAACTGATTCAACCTTCTCATCTCATCTCATCATCAACCGCTTCTCCGGGGTAGGGTCGCAGTAGCAGCAAGCTAAGTAGGGCATTCCAGGCGTCCCTCTCCCCAGCAACGCCCTCCGGCTCCACCTGGGGGATCCCAAGGCGTTCATATAGTTCCTGCAGCGAGTTCTGGGTCTACCCCGGGGTCTCCTCCCAGTTGCAGGTGCCCTTGAAAACCTCCAAAGGAAGGTGCGCAGGAGGCATCCTAATCAGATGCCCGAACCACCGCAACTGGCTCTACTCCAGCTCCCTCCGGATGTCCGAGCTCCTCACCCTATGGCTAAGATACGATAAAATATCGCTAAGATATTTTCCCTACGGAGGAAACTCATTTCAACCGCATGTATCCGCGATCTCACCCATTCGATCACTACCCAAAGCTCATGACCATAGGTGAGGGTTGGACGAAGATTGGCTAGTAAATTGAGAGCTTTGCTTTCCGGCGCAGCTCCCTCTCTTCACCACAACGGTCCGGTGCAACGTCCGCATTACTGCGGATGCTGCACCAATACGCTTGTCAATCTCCCGCTCCATCCTACCCCCACTCGTGAAAAAAAAAACCCGAGATACTTGAACTCCTTCACTTAAGGTAGGTGCCACTTCACATCAACTTCTTTGATAAATAAAAAGGATTTTCAGGATTGTATCTTTAAACTGGCTAAATAGGCAGGTTGGTGAAAGCCATATTTGACTTCTGACGGTAGGTAATGAAAGCAGGTTTGCCATGGAAGCAGAATGAACGCGATTACTAAATCTAAATCAAAGCGGGGTTTAGACTTCGTCAATAGCAAGAGAAGGTTATCATGTCGCCCCCTGCTGTTTGTTTTCAAAACTGGCTGTCAAATCGAATTGGATTGTGTCATTATACGTGGTGCATTTACTCCCCCGGTCAGGCAGAACGCATTTTAGCTGCCTGGGGCGGCTTCTCAAAAGTGTGACGCTTTTTGGTCACGACTTTTGCGTTGCTGAGCATCTCGCGTTTTGCTGAAGCGCCCTGGATCGCCTCGAGTTAAAAAAAAAAAACGTCAACTCAGAGCGGAAAAGCGCCTGACGTCATTTGCGTTTTTCGCCAATGTCCAATCGAATGAATTGAGAGGCGGGCCTTGTGTGGTGGTTTCGACAAGAGGAGACAACATGGAGGACGAAGTGGTGGCGGTCGCTGGATGCCCGGGGCTTTATTTTTTATTTTTTTTATTTCTTCTTCTTTTTGCTCTTTATTGACTAATTGATAAGTTGTACACATGTCACATTTTACAACATGAATGACTACAGCACAGTCATGCCAGGGGGGTAGGCCAAAGAAAATAAAAATCATAAAAAGGAAAAGAAAACAAACATTGAAGACACAACAGCTAAGATCCCAATTAATTTACATACACTACCGTTCAAAAGTTTGGGATCACCCAAACAATTTTGTGTTTTCCATGAAAAGTCACACTTATTCACCACCATATGTTGTGAAATGAATAGAAAATAGAGTCAAGACATTGACAAGGTTAGAAATAATGATTTGTATTTGAAATAAGATTTTTTTTTACATCAAACTTTGCTTTCGTCAAAGAATCCTCCATTTGCAGCAATTACAGCATTGCAGACCTTTGGCATTCTAGCTGTTAATTTGTTGAGGTAATCTGGAGAAATTGCACCCCACGCTTCCAGAAGCAGCTCCCACAAGTTGGATTGGTTGGATGGGCACTTCTTTGAGCAGATTGAGTTTCTGGAGCATCACATTTGTGGGGTCAACTAAACGCTCAAAATGGCCAGAAAAAGAGAACTTTCATCTGAAACTCGACAGTCTATTCTTGTTCTTAGAAATGAAGGCTATTCCATGCGAGAAATTGCTAAGAAATTGAAGATTTCCTACACTGGTGTGTACTACTCCCTTCAGAGGACAGCACAAACAGGCTCTAACCAGAGTAGAAAAAGAAGTGGGAGGCCGCGTTGCACAACTGAGCAAGAAGATAAGTACATTAGAGTCTCTAGTTTGAGAAACAGACGCCTCACAGGTCCCCAACTGGCATCTTCATTAAATAGTACCTGTTAGAGCCTGTTTGTGCTGTCCTCTGAAGGGAGTAGTACACACCGGTGTAGGAAATCTTCAATTTCTTAGCAATTTCTCGCATGGAATAGCCTTCATTTCTAAGAACAAGAATAGACTGTCGAGTTTCAGATGAAAGTTCTCTTTTTCTGGCCATTTTGAGCGTTTAATTGACCCCACAAATGTGATGCTCCAGAAACTCAATCTGCTCAAAGAAGTGCCCATCCAACCAATCCAACTTGTGGGAGCTGCTTCTGGAAGCGTGGGGTGCAATTTCTCCAGATTACCTCAACAAATTAACAGCTAGAATGCCAAAGGTCTGCAATGCTGTAATTGCTGCAAATGGAGGATTCTTTAACGAAAGCAAAGTTTGATGTAAAAAAAATCTTATTTCAAATAAAAATCATTATTTCTAACCTTGTCAATGTCTTGACTCTATTTTCTATTCATTTCACAACATATGGTGGTGAATAAGTGTGACTTTTCATGGAAAACAAGAAATTGTTTGGGTGATCCCAAACTTTTGAACGGTAGTGTACATATTTTACAGCGAAAACATGCCGTTAGTTTTTTGTGCCCTTTTATTGGCACTAGAATTCATATTTTTTTATGTACTGTTCAAAACCTTTAAAAAAACAATAAAAAAAGCTCTTTAGTTTGTAAATGTGCACTTACGTATATAGAATGTAGCTAGACTAATCAATAGATTTATGATGTATTATCTTTCCTCAAATTTATTGTCATAGGCAAAGAATCCGAAAATAATATACTTATAAAGCAATGCAAAATCCATGTATAAGGTGTCACTAATAAATTTTGAAACGTCTTTCCACAGAGTCCTAGAATATTGACAATGCCAAAAAAGATGGGGCACAGTTTCTGGATGAGTTGAGCAAAAAGAGACATTTATATTTATATCGGCCTTACATTTCTTGAGGAAATGTTTTGCAGGGTAAAATGTATCTAACATTTTAAAGGAAACCTCTCTTACATTATTAGTAATAAAGTGTCTGTGAGTCAATGAGCACACTTTTGGCCAAGGAATATTCTTAGCAAAGTTGTTCCAATAAGTAGTGACTTTGTGACAACCTCACTCTTAAACAAAGAGCAAATGTTGTTGTGATTCTTGAAGGATGGTAAGAAACACATTTTCCCACAAGGAGAATCAGCAGGATTAACCAAAGAAACCTCTTCTTGAACTAAACCCTTGCACAAAATTACAGAACCATTAGGAATAGCCCCCATTATCAGAGCAAATTCCTTAATTGTGAAAGGAAAATTGCAATTAGAGATGAATTCATTTTAGTTCATAAGATGGCCTTCCGGGGTAATCAGTTGACTTATCAAAAAGATGTTTCTGTCAAACCAATTCTTCAGCAATATACTCCTATGTTATATAAAATATCCCCATTACTCCAAATATAATAATGTTGTGGTGAGAAATTGTGCTAGTAAATTAATTTCCATGCCAATAAAGCCTGTTTGTGAAAATTTGACAGTTTAACTATTATTTTATTTATATCATAATTGCACACCAATAGGAAGGTGAGCCCTCCAATTTGGTTAAAATCAAATTTAGGAAGGAAGTTCCACATGGAGGAGTCATTTTTCAAAAAATGCTTTAACCAGTTAAAAACACATTGTTCAAGGTAGCTAAGTCCAAAAAGTCACCATTTTTGCAAGAATTTGTTAACTACAGATTTCCTGATTGATGTATACGATTTTCCACAAAAAAATTAAATAGCAACTGGTCTATTTTTTTTGGCAGTCTTGTTATCAAGAAAAATAGAGGATGCAACATAAACAAGCTTAGAAATACCTTCAGCTTTTGATAGGAGTACACGTCCCTTCAAGGACAGATCTCTTTGTAACCAGCGATTAAATTTAATTTCTGCTTTTTTAATCATTGGACTAAAATTAAGAGTGCATCTGTCTTGTTGATCCTTGGTTACAAGAATGCCCAAATAATTGACAGGTATATCATCAATAGAGGTTATGTCACAGCTTTTTAAAGCAAATAACTCACATTTGTTTAAATTGAGACAAAGACCTGAAGCTTTTGAAAATAAATCAATAATTTTGATTGCAGGCTTTACCTGCAGAGCATTTTTCAAGAACAAAGCTGTATCATCTGCCAGTTGGCTTAATACAATATTTCTACCTGCGATAGAAATAGCTTCTAAGTTACTTGATTTTATACAGTGACAAAAGGCTTGTGCAACAATAAGGAAGCGGTAAACAGACCGGACAGCCTTGGTGTATGCCTCTTTCTAGACATAATCTCTGAGTAGTACCATCACTTAATTTCACAGAGCTGTTCCCATTTGCATAGAGGGTTTTCATTGCATTGCAAAAGTATGTTCCAAATCCAAATTTTTCAAGACAATAAAAAATGAAGCGGTGCTCAACTGTGTCAAAGGCTTTGTAAAAGTCAAGAAAAAGCATAAAACTGTCATCAGTAATCAGTTCAGAATAATAAGACCAAAAACCATTCTTATGTTATTGGAAATATGTCCGATACTCATAAATCCAGATTGATTTTCATCTATAATTGAGTCCAGAACAATTTCATATCACGTGGCAAACACGATAGCAAACAATTTATAATCATTATTGAGTAAACTAATGGGCCTCTAGTTGTCAATTATAAGCAAATCTTTTTTTTTGGTTTAGGTATTAGACGAATTATACCCTGTGTCATGCTGGTAGGAAATGTAGATTTTGCAGTGCTCTCTAAAAATACATTCAAAAGGAATGGTGCTACCAACTCCATAAAAAACTTAAAAAATTCAGAGCTGATTCCATCATTCCCTGGCGACTTATCATTTTTTAGATGATTTATGGCATCTATAAGTTCTTCAGTAGTAATTGGAGAATCACAAACTAACTTATCCTCCTGGCTAGTTGAATTTCCACCATCCAAATATTTAGAAAATGTTGCCATAACATCCCCATTGTACTTAGATTTGTATAAAGAAGAATATTCATGACAACATTTTGAGATGGTCTTCTTATTATCAGTAACCGTTCCTGCAATAAGATTTTACCACCGTAGTTACCATTATCTGAACAAAAAATAACTAGGAAGTTAACTACTTATAGCTAGCCAAAGTAAAAATTACAGATCTGTGAGCTTACTTCACAGCAAAATAACGGTTAGGCTAAGGACAGTTGATTCAGTGGTTGTTTAGCAAAAAAAACAAAAAAACACACATTCTGTCTGATCAGGGGCCTAAGCCTATATGGTCTTCATCTAACTTGCGTAAGGTATTATCAAACTACAATTGTTTAGTTTTCCCGTTTAGACTTCTTTCTAAACAGACTGTAAGTCTGTCATGCCAATGATATCATTGACAAGCTCCAGCAGAAACTGAGCACACGGGCTTCCAAAAATTGGATCGACAAAATCAAGATGCAAGACATTTCCATTATCTGGCTTGTGAAATACTTCAGATCTGATCAAAAAAGCATCTAGGGGGGTCAAAACCCATATGAGTCAGGACCTGTCAACTAACATAGCTTCTCCTGACTTGTTGGCTAGACTAATATTTGTGGGCATGCTGACCAAAGGTTACCCGATTAATGAGATCCACTGCTGTCTTTCCCCTTCTCTCTTCTGGAATATACAATATTTACATCCATTTTTATCAGAGGTGTGGAAACAGTCCAGCATGGAGCACTGCATCATGATTTGTTCATATTTTCTTCCCTCATCATGGAGCTACTATGGCAATCATAATGCAAGCATAAGACTGCAGTGCTTTTGTGATACATCGTTATGTCTTTGCAAACATAGTTATTATAATGTCATTCATAGCGAATGTGTTTAAGTGTCCACAAATGGATGATGCCTGACTGTTTAGAGCAAATTTAGAGCAATTTTTAAAATCTGCCAATGGGAAAATTAACAGAATCATTATTTTCTACGAACACAAACCAGCAGGTAGAGTAGGTTGACACTTTCTCTCCCTTAAACTTCTAAAGTGACATGTCATAGCGATTCCCTTAAGTGAGGTTACAGGCACATCAGCTTTGCATAGCCAGATATAGTTCCATGCTACTGCCAGCGCAGGAGAAATGTCTGACAAAACCCATTATCATTCTGGAATGGGTGAGAAACATTTCTGGGTTGTTTGTATTTCTTAAATCAGTCAGAATCATTGAGGGCAGCTCCAAACATTGCTACCCTCACTGATGTCCATCCGAAATAGTGCTGAGGGGAAATGTTATTGTGGAATATTTTGTGAGTCCTAGCATAAGGATTTCAACAGAAAACTAAATCCAAAGTAATTGATGATGTTTGTTTGTGGCCAGTTTGTGGTTTGTTCCTCCTCGGACCACTGTCGGTAGGTACTCACCACTGCTGAGCGGGAGCACCCCACAAGCCCTGCCATTTCAGAGATGCTCTGACCCAGTTGTCTGGCCATAATAAATTGGCTCTTGTCAAAGTTGCTCAGGTCTTTCTCTTGCCCATTTCTCCTGCATTCAACACGTTGACTACGAGAACTGATTGTTTGCTTACCATCTAATCTACCCAGACCTTGACATGTGCCCTTGTTTGGAGATGATCAACGTTATTCGGTTCATGTGTGATTGGTCATAATGTGTTGGCTTGTCAGTGTATGTCAAGAATAGGTCTACACACAAACATCCTTGTGAGTATGACTTCTTGAAGGAAAAATCTCTTCACAGTTTTCAGTCGTAATGGAGCTCTGTCATTAAGCCAGGGTACGGGTGCAGTCAGGCTTCCACTGAAACTGAAAGGCCCTTAAGATAATCATTATGGTGTGAAATCTGGTTAGTAGTTGTCCAGTTTTGAAAAGCCCTCCAAGGCATCTGCAAGAAGCTTAAAATAGTGCTTCTGGAAGGGTGCTCAGTTACTTAGCAGGGTGTTCAATAACATGAAGAGGGACATGCAAATATTGTTAAGGCAATTAAAGGCAGTCTTGTTTGCCCTAAAGTAGTAGGTAACACTATCCTCTCCATTATGTAGGCTGTGACCTCTAGTGCAGGGAGCAGCATGATGGCATCATCTTTTGCTGTTAAAATGGATACCTTCGGACAACAACAGGCTTGCTTTACACACAGACGTCCTTCGTTGTGTAAAAGCACTTATGATGCAACGAGAAAGAAAGCACCCGCTGCCCTCCAAGACTCGCTTGCTTTTCTTCCCTAAGCCTGTTTACTGAGAGTGAATGGATCATTGTTTACCCCTCTAAATAAAAATCCACTATCTCACATGGTCTAAAATATGCCCCAAAAACTATTTATTCCACTATTTATTTTGCTTTTACTTTTCCTGTTGGTGAAGGAATGGGGGTCTTGATATATTATAAAATCACACTAAAATGCAACCTTTCATCATATTACGAAAAGCTAATGTCAATACTTTTTTAGTTGATTGTCCCCCCCCCCCAAAAAAAATTAAAAAAATCACATAAAACGGTTAACGGTAATGTTATATTATATATATAGTTTTTTTTTTTTTTTTTTACAAGTTAGACTCTTGAAAAGAATTTCTTGTTCCATTTTCCCCTTTGGACCATTCTCCTCAAGAATGTAGTAACAATAATAATGCATTAAGTGCGCTGAGCACTCTAAACACTCAGTGCTTCCTCTCACAGTAAGTGCAGAACCAGTTTGCCTGCTGTTGAAAGCATCTTACACAGAGTCCATTGGAGAATAACTGACACCCCCACCCACTCAAAGCCACACGTGTGTGCCAGCGTGCCTGTACGTGCGCACACACACACACAATGGGTTCATATACACCAACACCTCTTTTGTTAAACTTTGGGTCTCACACAATGCACTGACTCTGTCCAGTGGATCTGTGGACCTCAACATATGATATCATCATTTCCACCGGCCTCCCGTGATGCCTGGAGATGGTCCCATCTGAGTTTCTCCGCCATCATTCTCTTGTCTGTTGGAGCTGCCAGCGTGGTGCACCACTGAGCAGGGGGCTAAATCCCCCATAAGAACACCAAAAGGTCACCAAATGCTGTTGTTTATCAACCACTCTGAAATGAAATGCTTAAATGCGGTTATCCTGTGCATTGATTTTAGGCCCCACGTGACTGCTATCTGTAAAAGACACAGCAAATATTACTCCAGGCCTATTTTTGACACACACTGTATGGGGAAGGATAAGCGAGGAAAAACCTGGTATAGATACTTGTGTTTTACTTCGGTCTGTTTTTTTTTCTAATTAAAAGAATAAAATTAATAAAAAAATAAAAAAACAAATATCTCATTATCTCTTGGTAATATTACCAGTCTAGCTAATGTACTGCAGGTCGAGGGTGGATAAAAGAACCTCTAAGAGGCTTGGAACCATTAAAGAGTAGTAAATCTATTTGCCACTTGGAAATGGGAAAAGTGTGTATGAGTTGGTGTGATTGCGGCAACTACAGTACATAGGGGGCTGTAGACTCTACATCAGCGCTTTCATTTCCCACTTACAAACACATGCTGAGGTGTGAGAGAGACGGACGGACAGACAGAGATGGAAAAGTCACAGTTTAAAAGAAAATACAACCGAGAATTATTGTTTCATGTCAGTTATATTTTAAACATTGAGTTCAATCTACTGTCCACATAAGATTCTAACTTTGTCGCTTTACAAATATTACTGTCCAACTGTCATTTCTTTTATTAAGCTTGAGTAGTCTCATAATGTGCAGCACAGTAGGCTTCACTATTACCCTTAGAAGAAAATGAAAAGCCCAAAACTTGAGTGGATATTTCATTTGATCACTAATTCTATGACCTATACAGCATATTATATTACGGGACCAATTCAAGCAGCCTTAAATTGACCCTGAAGATCGTCCTGCACCACAACTTCATCCCCTCGGAATCAGGCAGTTTCCTCAGGGAGTAATGTGTGTGTGTGTGTGTTTTTTTTTTTTTTGGAACGGCGACCATCTTTTTCCCTGTTTAATGAGCTCAGTCATAAATAAATGCATGGCCTTAATTAGCCTGCATGTGGTGGGGGCAATGGAATTAGTGCGGAGCTGGGATGGAGGCTCCATGCCCGAGTTCTTCTGGAGATGGTGATCCGGGCATAGGGAGGTGGCCTTTGAGCAGATGCTCTCCTTGCTCTCTGCCTGTTGAGGCCTCCATGTCTCCCTCCTGTCATCTAATCTATTAAGCTGCCTCGCACTGCGCTCCTCTACCCCGAGTGAGAGGTTTAGAACAGATAATGAGCCAAACAAGATATGCGTACTTCTGAAAGACATTTAAGTAAAAGTAATGTCTGGAGAGATGTAAGAGCCTCCATTTCCACCAACACCATGGGTTTGATCAAAATATCACTGCAGACGGCATGCTGTAGTGGTGTAGCTGGACACACACAAAAAATGATAGCTACAAGCTGGTTTTATTAGCTTCTGGAAGCTCAGACCACAAGCTGATTTTTTTTTCAGAAATAACTGGACCGATTTGATCATTGTGATGATACAGGGCATGTTGGGGCAGGTAAAGGACTAACAGTCAACACATATTTTCTCATCGACCTACTGTTCTGGTAGGATCCAGCACCTGTCAGTTTTAGACCGTGCAACAAAAATGAACTTGTGTAACACGGCCTTAATACAAGTCATAGTGCTCGTGATCCTGGCTGTAATCAGAAGCACTTACATGGAGGCATTATAGATGTGGCGTACATGTATTAACTGAGGCCCAAAACACATACAGCTGACATCTACTCACCAAACCCCCGCAAAGGTGATATGCACTATTTTGGTCTGACCGCAGCATACTATGACAATTAGGTTGAAAGACGGGTGGCTGAATGTAAAAAAAAAAAAAAAAATTATAGCTACCCAACTACTCAAGAGTTTTACATTAAAAAACAAAAACAAAACAGGAACTGAGCCATCTGAGTTGTCTTTAATTGTCTGCTTGCATTGATTTGTTGTTGTTAGTGACATTGCTTAAAAACAGAGGTAAGGATCAAGTGGAAATACACATATCATCTTAACAGTATACACACACATACGTATGTGTGTATGTGATGGCTAGATGACTGGGTCAGAGTATCTCCAAAGTGGGGTGTTTCTGGTACGCAGTGGTCAGTACCTACCAAAAGTGGTCCAAGGAAGGACAACCAGTGAACTGGCGACAGGGTCATGGGCGCCCAAGGCTAATTGATGCGCGTGGGGAGCGAAGGCTAACCCATCTGGTCCGATCCCGCAGAAGAGCTACTGTAGCTCAATTGCTGAAAAAATTAATGCTAGCTTTGATAGACAGGTGTCAGAACACAGTGCATTGCAGCTTGCTGTGTATGGGGCTACATAGCCGCAGACTGATCAGAGTGCCCATGATGACCCCTGCCCACCACCGAAAGCATCTACAACGGGCACGTGAGTGTCAGAACTGGACCATTGGTCTGATGAATCACATTTTCTTTTCCATAGTGTGGACAGCCGGGTGCATGTGCATCATTTACCTGGGGAAGAGATGGGACCAGGATGCAGTATGGGATGAAGGCAAGCTGGCAGAGGCAGTGTGATGCTCTGGGCAATGTTCTGCTGGGAAACTATGGGTCCTGGCATTCATGTGGATGTTACTTTGACATGTGCCACCTACCTAGACATTGTTGCAGACCAAGTACACCCTTTCATGGTAATAGTATTGATGGCAGTGGCCTCTTTCAGCCGGATAATGCACCCTGCCACACTGCAAAAATTGTCCAGGGATGGTTTGAGGAACATGACAAAGAGTTGAAGATGTTGCCTAAGCCTCCAAATTCACTAGATTTCAATCTGATCAACCATCTGTGGGATGTACTGGGAAAACAAGTCCAATCCATGGAGGCTCCACCTCACAATTTACAGGATTTAAAGGATCTGCTGCTAATGTCTTAGTGCCAGATACCAGAAGACACCTTCTGAGGTCTTGTGGAGTCCATGCTTCGACGGGTCAGAGCTGTTTTGGTGGCACAAGGGGGACCCACACAATATGCTGTTGAGCCAAAACATTATGACCAATCACACTTGAACCGAATAACATTGATCATCTCCATACAAGGGCACATGTCAAGGTCTGGGTAGATTAGATGGTAAGTGAACAAACAGTTCTCGTAGTCAACATGTTGGATGCAGGAGAAATGGGCAGGGGTAAACACCTGAGCGACTTTGACAAGAGCAAAATTGTTATGGCCAGACAACTGTGTCACAGCATCTCTGAAACAGCTAGGCTTGTGGGGTGCTCCCAGTCAGCAGTGGTGAGTACCTATCGCCAGTGGTCTAAGGAGGAAAAACAACAAACTGGCTTCCAAGGCTCTTTAATACACCAGGGCAATGAAGGCTGTCCCATCTGGTCCGAACCAGAAGGTCTACTGTGACACAAGTCACAGAACATGTTAATGATGGTTACGGGAGGAATGTGTCACAACACACAGTGTACCACACCCTGCTGTGTATGGGGCTGTGTAGCCACAGACCAGTGCCCACGATGCCCACGATGACCCTGTCCACCATCAAATGCACCTACAATGGCCACACGAGCATCGGAACTGGAACTTGGAGCAATGGAAGGTTGCCTGGTCTCATTTTCTTTTAGATCATGTGGATGACCATGTATGTGTGCACTGTTTACCTGGGGAGTTGATGGCACCAGGATGCACTATGGGAAGAAAAGCCGGTGGAAGGAGAGTGATGCTCGGGGCAAGATTCTGTTGAGAAACCGTGGGTCTGGCCATCCATGTGGATGTCAATTTGACATGTACCACCTACCTAAACATCATTGCAGACCAGGTACACCTCTTCACTGCAATGGTATTCCCTGATGGCAGTGGCCTGTTTCAGCAGGTTAATGCATCCTGCCACACTGCACACATTGTTTAATCATGGTTTGAGGAACATGATGAAGTGTCCAAGGTGTTGCCCTGGCCGCCAAATTCCCCTGATCTCATTCTGATTGAACATATGCGGGATGTGCTGGACCGACAAGTCCAATCCCTGGCGACTCCACCTCGCAACTTACAGAAATTGAAGGATCTGCTGCTAATGTTGTGGTGCAAGATACCACAGGACACCTTCAGGGGTCTTGTAGGGTCTATGACTCAGTGGTCGGCCCTGTTTGGACAACATACAGAGGACCAACAGCATGTTAGGCAGGTGGTCATAATGTTTTGGCTTATCAGTGTATCTATATTTCAAAAAAAAAATCTCCAATTTTGTTTTTGTAAATTTATTTCTGATTTTTCCCTTTTTTCTCCCAATTTAGTGGCCAATTGATCCCTATTTTAATTCAAACACCCACCCTCGTATTGCATGCGTTCGCCAACTGCATCTCTCCGGCCGGCAGTCTCGAAGGAAAGCGCCTCCCCACTTTCGTGACAAGGCGAATCCAGGCCGAACCACTGTTTTTCCGACACACACAGAGACGCATTCATGTGACGAACACAACCCGACTCCGCCCCCCTCCCGAAGACAGCGTTGCCAATGATTGCTGCTTCATCGAGTCCGGCCATAGTCGGATCTGACGAGACCGGGGCGCGAACCCCAGTCCCCAGTGGGCAACTGCATCGACACCAAGCCGATGCTTAGACCGCTACGCCACCGCGGACCAACAATTTTGTTTTTTAATAATGTATTTCTATAATACAGGCCGAGGCTGACGTGGAGGGAGTAATAGTTTCTGGAGAACTTCTTTTTTTTTTAGAGGATCTCAAGCTAGCTGGCTTTTAAGTGTAATAATGACGATGCAGAGTTTAGTTCCCCCATACTCCTCGTAATGGTAAATTCATGTAACATTCGGGAGCAGAGAGGCTTGTGGCGCAACTGGGAAAAGAGGCATTTGAGGAGAAAAAAACGGCTCCATCTCAAGTCTCAGATGCTCTTTGTTGTGCAGTGAAGAGACCTGTGACAAACACATGAATTTGTGTCATTATCAACAGAGACTTTCAGAAATTATACAATTCTGAAAGTAACGTGAAAAAGGCCCCTTTTCATGCATAAATAAACATGCTGTTATATCAAGATTTATTCATATTTTATATAGTTTTCAAATCAAACGGAGGTACATAACGCTAAAAATGTTGCCGCAGAATGAAGACATAAAGTACGTACAGATAACCATAAGAGGAGTGTTTATAAGTTATCCAGTTACAGTACATCACTCCCCAGTGGGAGGGAAGAAGAGCTGAAGTTGAGACAAATGATTTCCCCCAGGCAGACATGCCATTTAAGTGGGCTCCATTGTTGTGGGTAGAATCCATTAGTCCTCACTCTGGTGTGGCACATCAAAGCAAATCCTCATATATGGATTATTTGTAAATGGTATTTGGGCGAGAAAAAAAAAGTAGAATTAATTTGAGTGACCATGAAACTGAGCCATTTAGATTGTTCAATAACTTGTGTTTGACATTGTTGTCCTCTGAATAAATCTTTGGGTGGCACAGTGTGTGTGTGTGTATGAATTAGAGAAGCAAATGGATTTCTTGCTGGAACAGGCCACCATAGTGTACATCATAATAATGCTACCTATGACAGCGTTATCATGATTCAAACCTACAGTCAATTTTGAGGATAATTCCTTTCTTCGTTTTTTTTTCCTTATCATTATTACATATTAATTACCCCTTAAAAATAAACAGTCATAATTGGTTGAAGGGGCAAAAGTTAGCCCCCCCCCTTTTCCTCCCAGTTGTATTCGGCCAATTACCCCACTCTTCCGAGCCGTCCCGGTCGCTGCTCCACCCCCTCTGCCGAAACCGGGGAGGGCTGCAGAGTAGAAGACCACATGCCTCCTCCGATACATGTGGAGTCGCCAGCCACTTCTTTCCACCTGACAGTGAGGAATGATGTCATCATCTCACATGACCTTAAATCAACGGCAACAGCGAATCCTAATGAGGGTTGTGAAAAAGCTTTGCAGTTACCACATTATTTACCCCAATAATTACACTTTGTATGTTTACTTATTTTTACATGGGTTAGGGTTAGCACTAAAGATAGAAAATTCCAATTTTAGGTCTTCTGAGTCTGGAGTTGCTTTTTATGAGTTACATTTCTGGTCATTTTGTTTTCCATTAAGTACACGTTTCTATCTCTAAGTGCATTTGAGCAATGATAGTCTTGATTTTGAAAAATAAAAACTTATCTCTATGTGTATATGAGTCATTGACCTTTGACCCCACATGAGGCTGGTCATAACAAATATCAACCACAACATTTTAAATTATTAGAATTAGAATTATGTTATATGAGCAATGGCATTTATTCTGGACATGATAGACAAGATTGTTGTTATACACAGCCAAGTGCATGCAGACATTTAGCTGCCGTAAGGTTATCGTTCAACTGCAAAAATAAAACCGTCTTTTGCTTTTCTTATTCCTTGTTCTTTTTTGAAAATGCATATCTGAGCTGGAGTTGATGTGATTTTCAATTATACTTTGATAAATTATTCATCTCAACACTTTTTATACTTGACCCCCTCTCCATGAAGGCCGGACCGCAGGGTCAGCTATAGCTGTGCCAATAGAGACGGTCGGGTTTCATTTTTGGGCAGGTGCCTACCAATATGGCAGGCACCAGTGGTCCGCTGTCATTCTGATGATATTGCTTTGAAATGCATTGATTTTAATCATAAACTGTTGGGTGAATGTTCATGTGTACACCCTTTGAGATCATTATTTTTCTTTGTGACCAAACTTTTTCACCTCAGTGAAACCTTGTCTGTGAACCTTGGCTCATATGATGTGATTTCCATCCTAAAACAAATGCTTATGGGGAAGAGTTTGGGTATCTTTTGACTGATCTACCAACTTTTTCCAAATTATCTCAAAATCCAGATTCAGTTTCTTTTAGCCTTGACAAATAATGCAAATGAAACCCAAATATTTAGTGTACAAAATTTTTTAAAGCTCATCTTCCAAAAGGTCAGAAAAAGACATCATGATCAGCCTTTTGTGCGTTGTTAGATTGGTGGAAAGTGCTAGCTTTAGAATATATTCAAAACAGATCGATTCCTCCAGCTTTGCAAGATTTTTAATCAAATTCAATTTTCAGACATATGGAAGTCTATTTGTTATTGGATTTACCATCGGGGTTGAATTTGCATTTAAGCCATCCATATCCTACAGACCAACATCATTTCAATGACACCAACAGGCTTGTGAGGAGCCCAGACACCATAGATAAGTGCACCAGCCATCACTAGCTTCCTCCTTCAGACCTATTAGGTCTTGCAATGACTTCAAACACCAATTTATTCTGCAAATAGCCCATTCAATTTGTGCCCGCCAAAGAGAGACACCTCTCTCACTCTCTGCAGTAATTGAATCTTCAAAGGGACATTTTCCTCTATTTCTGTCAGGCATTAGGGTGATGAATAGCAAGCACTCATTTGAACAGAAAAGAGAAGATACATGTTTATCCATATTCAGTTAGACGCCAGTCATGAGCATTGATAATTGCTATACTGGAAACTGAATGATAACTCTGCGGCATATTGAATATTAGTGCAGACACTAGTTACATACTGATAGCAGGTCTTTGCATGAAAGATATTTTTTTGGACACTTAGCTAATAGGATATCATGTGTCAGTTATTCTTTTGAGACAAAGATAATACAATTTCTAAAGTGCCACATTGTGAGAAAAAAAAACAAAAAACAAAATGTCCACAGAGTAAGGACACTTACATTGCTATAGGGACATGGAGTTCTGATTGCGTGAAGTAGAATTCTTTGCACAAATAATGTTAAAATATAGAAACCCAAGCTCAAAAGCGCATTTTAATTGCCACTACCATCTATGTGCTTAGGTTATGACGCTAAATGGTAATGCAGGACACCAGGAAATTGAGGAAGCATTTAAATCTTCAATATTTTTTTTATTAATTAAATACACCATACTGGAGCAAATGTCTCGGAAAATATCACAAATAAATTTCTCTTTCATTCAGAATTTATATGCAGGTGAAACTCTCTACATGACTGACTATGAGCATCTTTCTTTAGTTTGCCATGGGTTCGGGTTTTAAGGGGATGGGGTAAGGATTGGGCTGTGAGTAGAGGGTAGTACTGTAGCCAAGCCTGGACAACGACATTTACATGCATACTGTACATACATGGTAGTTTTACAAATACACCAAGAGTGTTCATGATTTGTTTTTCCACAAAAAGCCACAGATTTTTTTTTTTTTAAAACCCCAACTTTTCGATATATACCACCGAAAAAGAAACACATTCCCCTTTACAACACTTAAAATATAGAAAGTGGAAACACCATGTTTCAGGGAAATTAAGATAGAAAACAAACAGAGAAAAATTAAAAGGTCCTGGTTTCCCCAAAAAATGTCTTTAAACAAATGTAGGAATGCAGATTTGAAAAGACTGCATTCGTTTAACCTCATTTGTCTTTTCTTTTCCCTCACTTCACCCAGATCATCCTCTGTGATATTTCGTTTTGTCTTCCCGAAGAGTCCATCGGATGCTGATCAGTCTCTCTTTTTTTTTAATTCCATGGTCATGGAGTCCTCTGTGTCCCAGCTCAGATACAAGTGTCCACCCATATTTGGGGAAAGCCAAGACTTGAAGGCTGAGAGTTGCGTATGGGTCGCTGTTATAATATCAGAATATTGCAGATGGAGGAGGGTTCCTGTGAACTTGGGTGATGGGGTGGGGGGGCGGGAGGCTTGGGGGTCTGGGAGCATAGCTAAAAGGCTGGGGTGCTGATCCACGTTGTCTTGGGTGACAATGAGTAAGGGCTAAAATGAAGGCACGCATCCTGCTTCCAGCACAGCTCCCGCCTAACACACCTAAATGGCGAAAGATAAAAGTAAAACATCAAAGGATGCAAATTAGGGGGGGGCAACAAAAGGTTAGATGGCAGTAACAGTAAAAAGCAGCAAGCCCTGCTTCATTCAAGTCATACGGCACAATTCACGAAATGCCTCCAAGTGTCCCAAATGATCCCCGTGCGTGATAAAGATTCCATCAACTTTTTGCAAGCTCGAGTAAAGCCCTCATTCAATTTATTGATCAGCCAGGCTTTGGAAACCATCTGGTGCCCCATTTACTTTGCATTAACTTAAAAGTACATTCATAAGAGTGATTCTTTTCTTCTTTTTTTTGTGTTAGAATTCTAACTGTGCTGTAACCAAACCTTGGGAGGTGTTAAGTTCCCATGAAACGTGAAAATGTTGGGGGAAGAAGGGTGGGCTAAGGGGAGGCTAAGACAATTATCTGTTTTGCCTTCGCCAAAAAATCCAGTATAACTTTTTCATCTTTCTTTTTGCTTTTCAAGGGGGCAATTTATTTTTCCCTTTATATCCTGCAAGTCACTAGCAGGGCTTTAGTCTATTAGTAATTGCAAACTCCAACTTGGGGGCTAATTAAAGTGACTGACGCTGGGAGGGTCTTGTTCCCCTGGGTCAAAGCAGCTCCATATGAGAAAGGTAATTTGTCTGTCCTGAACAAAGAGATTAGGGTGAAGCCAGGAAGAAAGCATAATAAATGAGCATCAAATGTCCTCTGCCATGAACACAGACAACACCAATTATGTCACAGAGAAATCGCACATTATCAAAACAATGGTCAATAGACCGCCTCCCGTATCCATATGAGAAGTGACTGCTTCATTTTCCCTCTACACCGCCATTTACATTTTCCAATGAGTTCCTAGGTTTCGTCTGCTTTGCACATTGCCTTTTTTTTATTCTCATTTTATTGTTGCAGTGTTGAAGATACCAAAGTTGTATTGATTTTGAGGACCTCTTACCGGAGGCAGTTATCCTACTTATAAATCTGCTACTTAAGTGCATCCAAATACATTACAAGAACTAAAAGAAATGAAAATCCTAATCTGATAGATTGCTTCGCAGGCAAAGCAATTTGACTTATTTCACGGAGCTAACAAAAGGCTTGCTGAAACTGTTTCCACCGAGGGTGGTGTCTGTTTATTTAATAATTCTCTCTCAGCTATAATTAAAGCACCAGGACCAATATTCAGATTGCTTTTTAGCATCAATAATTCAGCAGTTTTCACTACAATTGATGTTAGTGCATAAATAAACAATGATGCCTCATATTTACTGCGCCAACCCCTGGTACCAGAGACACAGGGTGGGAGTAAGGACTTAAACAGACATTTAAAATTAAGCTAGATAATGCAATGGCTTTCAATTTGAATGCGAGGTGCTCTTAGAGCTCTTAGAGCTGATTTGTAAAAGTGACAAGCCTTTAAAAGGCCTGTGACATGGAGGGAGGGGGGCTTAATGGAGTTCTACCTCTCCTCTACTCACAAAACCACTCAAGGTGAAATGCATGCTCCCAACAATATAATTCCTTTCGGTCAGACTCTGACACACTCAAAAAACACTTGCTGTATCTCTCTGTACTGCATGCACAGACGAGGTATCAATAAAGCACCATGTTTTGAGGCAAACATGATTATATCTCCAGCTGGCAGAATGAACCTATCCTAAAGAATGAAGTTATACCTCGCATTTGATTGGTCCTTCTATTCTGCTTTCACTGGAGGCCTCAAGATCAAATCAGGACAAGTCATGATGACATGTTCTATGATATACTAGCTGCAGTGTCTGCGTTGATCCTCAGGCCCTTTATACATATTTTTCGCCTCAGTGTAATAATTTTGAGCAGGTGTCCCAACTCATCGATAAAAGAGTCAAGTGCAATCTTCAAAACCAAGTGTTAACCGCAACACACATCATATATTTTTTTTTTCAATCCAATTATCTAACCTTGGACACCAAATAAATTCACCTACAAAAAACTGAAGAAAAAAAAATTACTTTCACATGATTTGTGTTGACCTTTAATACAGATTTTCTGAGCATGTGTGCTCCAAAAGAATGATGGAAAAATCAATTGCATTTCTAAAATCAAAATTCATCTTTGGGCAGTAAGATTTAATATCTGTTGCGTGCCTTGCAGTAAAGATGAATCAATGACATCAATATAAACAGAATGAAAAATGTTGGCGTGGAAATAACAGATTTTTTTTCTTCTTCTGTGAATTACTCCTGTTGACTAATGACAAGCCTTTGGTGGCTGTCCTTGTTGGTGAAGTCATCATCGTACCTTTTTGATACTTTCAAATGAGGCCCGGAAGAAGTATGAGTATTTTCTTCTACCGTGGCACAGAAAGCGTTCCAGTCATATTTCTTTGATGTAGGATAGGTTTCCAGACTGATGAGTAGCTATTACCTTCTGGTCGGGCAGTAGTGAGTTTGTCTGCAGTGAACTCAAATGGCCGTTGATGAGTGCTGTGGGTCTGTCGTGTTCACAGAACAGGCTGCCGTTGATGTAGTGGAACCTGTCCCCGGGGACGAGCCGGTTCCGGCAGGTGGAACATGTGAAACACTGCGAGTGGGGGACAGAGAGAGAAAATCTATCAAACACAGTCCCTTGGACCACGAGGCGATGCTCAATCCTATTATGTAATGATACCTTGGAGCAAACACACATGTGAGCGTGCACACTAACATACACATGCATGTAGGCACACCCACAACAACGTACATAGAGACATGAATCCAGACAAGTGTGGACGAGATGACGAGAGAGGGAAAACATAAGCAAAACTAATTAAATGTAGCTGAAACAGGACCAATTTTTGCTGTTAAGTAAAATGACTTCAAAGTATGGAGTAAGTTTCCCTTTTTAGGGAAACCCTTTTTGACTTAGTCATCTTTTTTTTTGGACCCCCCCCCCTTTTTTTTTTCTCCCCAATTGTACTTGGCCAATTACCCTACTCTTCCGAGCCGTCCTGGTCATTGCTCCACCCCCCTCTGCTGATCCGGGGAGGGCTGCAGACTACCACATGTCTCCTCCAATACATGTGGAGTCAGCAGCCCCTTCTTTTCACCTGATAGTGAGGAGTTTCGCCAGGAGGACATAGCGCATGGGAGGAGCACACTATTCTCCCCAGTTCCCACTTCCCCTCAGACAGGCGCTCCGACCGACCAGAGGAGGCGCTAGTGCAGTGACCAGGCTACATACCCACATCCGGCTTCCCACCCGCAGACACGGCCAATTGTGTCTGTACGGACGCTCGACCAAGCCGGAGGTAACACGGGGATTCGAACTGGTGATCCCCGTGTTGGTAGGCAATGGAATAGACCGCTATGCTACCCGGACACCCCCATTAGTCATAATTTTTAATAATTTTGCATTCAGTTTTTGTGACACTCCAGCAAACCATTTTTATCTGCCCTGCACAACATGAATGAACACACGTGGCCTGGAGCTGATGTAAATCAGTACCAACCAGCACAGTGTTTGTCAAAAGATAAGAGCTTAGTTAAACATAGTTTGAAAAGCCTTATAAGTTTATGTGATTGACCATGATTTACTTTAAGATCATAAATGTGCAAATGTAAATGCCATAAATCCAAATGCAGTGTTTTATTTGCTTATCATTTTTATGATGTCATAATGTTTGCTTATCATTTTTACAATGTAATAATGTTTGCTGGAAAAAAAAAAGTTTACCTTGAGATGGTACACATTGCCTTGTGCTCTCATCACCAATTCACTGGCTGGAATGGACTGGCCGCAAGCACTGCATGCTCCACTGTTCCCAAATAATCTAAAAAACGGGGAGGATGAGGTGTAAGTGTTATGGAGCCAGGATCAACCATGTGAAAAGCACATTTCATTCAAGCATTCAGCTGTCGAGTATGTCACTCAGTGAAAACTGATGTTCAGCGCTAAGGACAATGCTATCCAAAATCTGCTACTGCTTACAATGGCCTCATTTATACACAACGATGTGGAGGCTGAAAGTAACACAACTTGATATATAAGGAAATACAGAATCACAGCAATATCAGGACACAAAATGAAACATCCAGAATCCTGCTCTCTGCGAGCATCCACCGCCGGGACTACATATTACTTTTGGTGCACATTTTTTGTGCAACCTAATAATAACCTGGAACATAAGCAATCAGGGTCTAAGAGGATTTGATTGTACATCTAGGCGGAGACATAGTGCTTTTGCCATTAGGACTCCTGTGAATGCTCTGTCAGTGCCGCGTTTCCATTAGAAACCCGTAGCTAGTCGGGTTGATATATAATGTGCATGGGTTAACCTTTTCAATCATGGTGTCAACACTTTAGATTTGCTTCTGCTCATCTCTTTCGTCCCTAACCTCTCTCTCTCTCTCTCTCTCTCTCTCTCTCTCTCTCCTCTCTCTCTCTCTCTCTCTCTCTCTCTCTCTCTCTCTCTCTCTCTCTCTCTCTCTCTCTCTCTCTCTCTCTCTCTCTCTCTCTCTCTCTCTCTCTCTCTCTCTCTCTCTCTCTCTCTCTCTCTCTCTCTCTCTCTCTCTCTCTCTCTCTCTCTCTCTCTCTCTCTCTCTCTCTCTCATCTCTCTCTCTCTCTCTCTCTCTCTCTCTCTCTCTCTCTCTCTCTCTCTCTCTCTCTCTCTCTCTCTCTCTCTCTCTGCCTCTTGATAATGAAATGCTTGCTCCAGCTTCCCTTCTATCTTCCTTCTGAGTCCACAATTTAGATTACTTCATCTCGGTGAGCAGCAAACTGAATGAAATTTCGATTTGAGCAGAAAGTAATTTACTGGGATCTGGACCCATTTGTCATCATATCTCACCGGTGTTTTGCTCTATCACTGCACTTTTCTAAGCAATCAAATAAGACCACGGCATCTGACATGCTCGGGAGAGAGGGGGAGAGAGGGGTAGAGAAGGATGGGAAGAGAAAAGGATGGAGGGGAGTGGTTAACAGTGTGTGAATCGGATAAAGTTGTTTGGCTAAAAATTAACAGGAAAACTAAAAACGTGCTACAGGGTTCGCTTTTTTTTCTTTCCGTGGCTCAAAACAGTGCTAGGATCTTGTTCTGAGAGACTGTTTTGTGAGAGCTCGTCAAATAAACTCTTTCCCAACGCAGAACACTAAAAATAAGTTAAGAGGCTGGTGATGAATGAGATGCTTTTACTCTCTAAACCAAAAGCCTGCACAGTCGTCAAATATATTGACTAAAGAGGCTGGAATTCTCAAAGGGACTCAGAAATAACTTTTCAGCAAACTTTCTGAGGATGGCCTTGGAAAAAAGCAAATTTTTGTTGTGGTGTCATTTGGAAGTGCTCAGTCAAAACTCACTTCCAGAAACTAATTAACTGGAGCCTTAGCCGGGACAGACACGATGGCAAAAACGGAGACATGGCTTTTGTTTTAAAGACTGTTTTTGTTCACTGTTGGCATCAAAGTCCCGTCTGCATATCAAAGGCCACCACACCCCCACCCGTTCTGGGGCATTTCAATTTTAAACTTAGTCTGAATTGGAAAAAAAAAGAAGTTTAAAATGCATTTGTTGAAATCTAATTTAAATATAATTTATTCCACTACAGAAAGACTACAGAGGATCACCTCAACCTTTCTTTCTATTTAATAGCTATGTGGTAGTCATACCAGGTTAATCATTTTACCAGGGGATAGCTCCTGATAGTGTTTGATTTAAAGGGCCCAAGCCTTTAGGTGCTCAATTAAGTTGCTATCAGTTTGCACTTGGATTCTTAATGGTCTCTCCTTCCATTGAACTCCTGTACTAGGGTGAAGAAGAAACCCCAGGTCAGCATAATTAAGGCCAGGGGACTCTTTAATTGCAATGACACATCTGGTTTCAGCAACCCCACCCCCCAACACTCCCCCAACACCTCCAATCAGTGGTTCCTCCATTACTTCCGAGGCTTTACTCTTAGGATCATTTACAGACAACGCAGGACTGGCTTTGTCACGTATCGTGTTGAATTATGTCTAAATTTGGGGCTCTGACATCGACAAGTAATGTTTTTCCTTAAATTGAAAAGAAAAAAAATGAAGAAGAAAAAAACAACAACAAATTCAGAGCTGTCTGTCATCTATAGGCAATGACTACTGAATTTCATCTCACCACTGACTGCCAGGTGAAATATAGCATGGCTTGCTGTTAGGCTGTCTAGTAAATGCAGACCTCATTCACCAAGGCCTTTGAGAAGGGTAAAATTACCCCACAACAATGATTTCTGCAACACAGTCCATTAAAAATGCCTCTCTACATCAGCAGCCAAAGCACCTTAAAAGCACTAGGCCATATTGATACTAAAGCGGGTCTTTGCATAATGGTAAGAGCTGCATTAGGGAAAGGGTGGAGGGGCTGGGGTGGGGTTGGGGGATTGTGAGGATGAGGGAGGGTCTGTGTGTGTGTGTATGTGTATGTTTTGGGATGGGGGTGGGGGTAGGGTGGTGAGGGGATCAGCCAAATTACACTTGGTTAATTCAGAGTAACAGACCTGGCCCCAAGTGAATTGAAGGCCTTGAATTAATTCTGTTATGACAAATCAAGATAAACGTTTCCCCCTAAATTGCATGCGATTTAATTAATTTCTGAGATCCTGGTTTTTCCTGGCCTAATAGTTCACATTCTCTTGTGCTGTCATAGTGCTTGAGTGGGCAGACATCAAAGTGATATTAAATAACCAACTATTAGATTTACCTCACACGTTCTATTGGAAAAGTGCCATTTAATTACCTTGGCTTATTCAATTAAGGGGACAGCATTTTCCCTGAATCCAGCAGCAACATGTAAATTAATTCTCCCTCTACCAGCAGCCCACAGAAATAAAACCACCCCCAGCTTAAAAAACAACATGATCCCATACAGCAAACACAACCAACTAACTTTGAGCTTTAAGCTGGTGAAAGCTTCAGTGGCTGCATTGCATAGAGACTGAGAGAGCTGAAGCTTGTTTGGTGCTGCTGGTGGCGTGTGCATATCCCCTGTTTGATTGATGGGAGATAGGTATCACACCAGACCAGGCGTACATCCCATTAGGGTTAATGCGATGCATTTCAGCTCAAGCAAATGATCAGTCAGTTAAGCATTTTCATATCAGTTGTATTAATAAAAGTTTGAGAGATATATCTCCAAATGTATGCCGTTAGCACAGTTTAGCAATCTTTCACAAAAAATGAGACTTGCCCCTTTAAGATGGATGGCGGGGGGGGGGGGGGCACAGAGGCAACTGGCCTTCGCAATAATCCCCCTTCTCTATCTGTCTTTCTCTCTTGCTCTCTCTCAAAAGCCAATTTGGTTAATTAAATGTTTTGTTTGCAATGTGGCTCTCATTCATTTCGGACACGTCATTGGGAGCGGATACAAGCCAGGGACCAGATCTCATTAGATAAAACCCATCAGGACTAAAGGAAATGGAGGGGACTATAATTAAAGCATTTAATTGTGTAGGCTCACTGTTAGATTTTTTTCCCCCTCCTATCCTTATCTCTACACAGATCTCATGTTTCCATAAGATTTGCTTTAGCGCTTTACCTGTACCAAGTATGCTCTCATTACAAGTGGAAAGGTGTATCCACATTTTCCCCCTTCCAATTTTAATTAGGTTATATTCCCATTATAAATGAAGTACCCCATTGACTTTCACGTCCTTTTCACGAGGTGGGTGGAGAGCGCAAAGGCATACTTTCGACTCATCCGTGCAGATTTAATAGCTGTTTTTCATGATGATGTTCACCTAACAAGTACAGCTGTGGTACCTGACTGTTAGTGCAAGCAAAAACTAAATTGCACTCAAAGTTAAATATTGAACACAATATGTCTAACTTTCAAAGACTAGACAACTCATGCTCATCAAATAAATGCCTTGACTAAGTATATTAAAGTCACTGCCTTTTGAAAATAATCGACACTGTGATAAGATATGTCGCAAGAATTGCAAAAATTTCAAAAATGTCATCCCTTATCCTTCCAAGGCTTGTCGAACGATTAGGATTTCACTTTCTAATCTATTTGACTGTTCCTCATTACCAAAATGAGCGTGTCATCACCAAACTCCTGTTAAGAGTCAGACACACCTACTAGAATATTTAAACCATCTCTCTTTGCTAATTAAACGGTCCCTTTGTGGTACATAAAAATGAATGTAAGGGATTAAAACAAAAAACAACTTTCAAATTCCACAAGTGAGAAACACTTTAACATCACGCAGAGCAAATGTAAATCCTGCAGAAGCCCTTTCCTCTCCTTCAGCTGATCATGAACAACATGCAGACATGCAGATTGTCTGCAGAACTTTTGCCTTGTGCTTTGTCAACATGCCAGAATGTCTGACCTCTTTAAGGACGGCACAGAGAGCCAGGACATTGTAATGAGCCCTGATGACGTTGGTACATTGTAAGACATATGCTTCATCGGAGGACATTCATCTTTATGGATCAGTAAGAATAAGTTCTGTTCTAGCTCTGATTTTCAGTTTCATTCTAGATATGATTTAGATACCCTTATCTTAATTGAAGTTCTTCTGAAAGAAAAAAAACAAATTTTGATTTCCCCCCACAGATATTCATTCATCTGGGGAGGAACGGCAACATTTTGTAACGTGTACTGCATTACTGACAGAACAATATGGTGTTTTTAAAAAAAAACAAAAAAACCCCCAGCTATGGTGAATAAGGCACACAAACACATTTAATGGTAATTTTCTCACCTGATATAGTCATTTCTACAGAGGATCATGCCGCTTTTTGTGTAACACGATGTGCCTATTTCGCCCAGCTGGGCCTGGCAGCACGAACACTTGAGGCATCGGCTGTGCCAGTAGCTGTCCATGGCGTAAAGGAGGAATCGGTCTGCGATTTTCCCCCCGCACCCTGCACACCGCTTCCAGGAAAGCGAACCTGTGCCTACTGGTGGTGGCTGGGTGCTTCCTCCAGGATTCACCATTGTCCCTTAAAGTAAAAACAAAACAAAACAAATGGTGTATAGAAAGATAATGTGGATGGCTTGCCTATTGTACATGTCATACGCAGAAGGTTTCAGATGATACTTGTTGATAGAAAGCACTGTTTCACACACACACACTAACACAACAGGTTAGGAACTAAACAGAATCCGAACTTATTCTGCTGGATCCCTAACTGACGGGAGTAATAATGTACAAGTCTAATCATAGTAAACCCTGTGTATATTTAAAATTAAAATATCAGGCCTTTTGATATGCCCTCAAACGTGTTGCTGCGCTACTGTGGTCTTTACGAGGGTGCAAAATGTACAATAATAGCACAGTGGCTGATCTCATTAAAACGGACCAGCTTCGAATCCTGCTCCTCCACAAAACAGCTACGAGTCATTTAGTGAACTAATCTGCCCTTGATCTCTGTCTCATCCCCACGCTTTTGCTTCATTGGTCCTCTCATGATGAATGTCTGTTAACTGATAACACCAAGGCCAGAGGAACAATTATGTAGCACGGGCTTTTGTTGAGCCGTCTAAAGATTTTCTAAATACCACAACACTTTGTCACACTGTTCTTCACTCCATTCTACTCTGGACAGGCCGGACGTGGTAGCAGTAGTTACTGTCACATGTTAACGCAACAAAAAGGAACAGCTTATGAATAAGGGGCTTAAAATGTCTACTAGTTGGACCACTGATTCAGTGTTTACCAACATCCAGTGTTTATTGAGTCAATGATGGTCTACATAACGCCTTAAACGACTGCACAAATTCCATATATCTTGCAACCAGAAAACCTATATTCAGCATTTAACATACCTCATGTGTCTTAACGGGATTGGATGCCCATAATGTACTATAGTGCTGTTCCTCTCTAATCTAAGCTTCGCTTTCTAAGACTATGTGTTATAATCTATTAATACAACGCAGCCATTTTTTTTTCCAACCACACAAATTAATGTAGGCTGTTTCAACTCTAACCCCCGCTCCCCCAACCCCTATTCCGTCAGGCAGACTTCATGGCTGGCTAAGCCAAATCTTTGTTGAAAGGCAGGTAGGCTAATTACGGGTGGTGGTGGTTCCTAGTGTGTGTGTGTGTGTGTGTGTGGGGGGGGGGGGTTGCACTGAGAAAAGCATTCAGTAACGCCATTAGTGGAGGCTCTTAGGGACAAGCCATAGCGTACCTTAGTGCTGATTAAATCTAAAAGGAGATGAATCAGAAAGCCGACTTGAAAGTGACTCCCTAGATAAATAGGACGGACAATAGTCAAGTTTCATTCAGCGAGTGGAGTTTGGCCGATGAAGGGAGGGGAGAGGGCGAGGGAGGGGGCCGGCTTTTAACTTAAATGGGCTAACTCAAGTAATTACATGGACAGGCAATTTAGGCGCTGAGATGGAATCGCGGAAAAAACATATGCGTGTGCGCGCGCCTGCGCGCGCGCGCGTGTGTCGTACAGCCAAACAATTCCGCCCGGCAGCTTCTGTTTTATTGAAAACTAAACCTAACAAATGACAACCAACTACTGTAGCATCACGCTGTCGTTCTTGCAGTCGAAATGCATGAATAAGGGAGGGGGGGTGTAGCAGGAGTAATAGAGGCTATCGAATATCACCGCTAGCATTCTTAAAGAAAAACACCAGTTTTAGTGGATTAGGCAGGAAAAACTAGGCAGTGCATATCTTCCCATCGTTGCAATAGATTAGAAGGACACGTCGCACATGTAAGTCAGCTACAATGATGAAGACCTACCTCGTTTGTCCGTTTTAAGAGTAATGGTTGAATTCGGTGGGTGAGGGTAAGTGAACACGAACAGTTTGCCTATTATCGGGTTAAATATATATATAAATGAGAGCGAGAAGGAGAGAGAGAGAGAGAGGGGAAAAAAAGGCAGGCTATAACAGTCCAAAAACTACAGTAAAGAGGAGCCTGTCGAGCGTCAAAAACGGCCTCCAAGTCTTCTGTAATGAAGAATCTCAGGACTTCGGCTGGGAAATACGCCGCCCGCCGTGACTGCTGGCAATAAACGAAGTAGAGCAAATGGAGTTATCAGATAGTATTTCCAAAGGATCGGTCCCGTTTTACTGTTGCATTACTGATCAGTTTTCTGAGGAACGAAAAGAGTCCATTGCAAACTGTAGTTACGGCTCTGTGCATGCTGTATTTTCCTCCTCCCCCCAACAAAAAAACCAAAAAAAAAAAAAACAAGACGTGAGTAGGCCTGTTTTAAAGCGAAGGGGAAAAAAAGATTAGGCTGCGACACGGACTACATTGACTGCCCTCTAGTCTTGCGTGTACTGGCTCCTGTTAGTCGCTTGCTCTACATGTGTCGCTGACAGAAAGAAATCTCCAGTAAAACCCCTTTTAGCTGAATGACGTAACTCGGTGTACGGCCAATCTCCGCGCCGTCCATTTAAGCGGAATAACAAATCCGCCCAATCAGAAGAATGTGGAATTGACTCAGACACAGCGAGGAAAAGGCTGGAGATGCCGTTGAGTGGCCGGAGACGGATCGTAGACTGAGGTGAGAGGAGAAGGGGGAGTCATATGTACACGCTCTCAAACTATCGCAAATCAAAAAGCTGAACAGGTCCCCCAAAATACAAGAGCAGGGGGGAGGGGGCGAACCCCGAACCCCAATGCTTCGACTATGTTGTTTTTGAAAGCCGTTTCGTACGATTAAGCGGAAAGAACGTCGTTTCTGGCGTCGCGTTATTAAAAATGACGTGTCTACATCTCAGTCAAACGCTGCACACACATGCGATTCCCAATGTCTTTCATCCGGTGTGTAACGGGGTTTGAATTGGTTTACGCTCAATAACTACTTAACCTACCGAGGGTCACTCGGTTCCTGGTTTAATAACTAATAGCTGCGTGGTGGCGCCACCGTCTGTCGCTGAAAATAATTGCAGGTTTCTCTCGTTTGCAACCCACTGAGTTTAAAGGTCGCTAGTTTCACCACCTATTAAGGCTAAACAACACCTTGACGGGGCTGAGACTTTTCTGTCATTTATGTAAATCCTCTCTATAATCTAAAACATGAAATACAAGACGAAGATGCGAGAAGAAATCACATGTACACCAACATTGTAACAGTGTTTTGGCTCAGACATGTTTTCTAACATCATGATAGTCAGAATAAGATGAAGTATATTGTAACAGGAATAGAGTCCTCATTCCCACGTCTTGGCTTTAAATGCGTACACAAAATGATAAGGATGTATATAGGTGATTTATGCTGCAAAACAAGTCCGTCAAGTGACTTTTTCAATCGAGTAGAAAAGTAAGAGTTGTTCAAGAAAAGTTGCCTTGAAAGAGGGTTATTTGGGATTCAATAGGTAGAGTGGTTTTACATGACAAAACGGCTTTATTATGAGCTGCTCCTAGCTTCATTAGAAAGACATCAGATGTATAAAGAAAATCTTATTCTTGACTTTAATTGTTTAATTATTCCTGCAGCTCCAAAGAGATTGTGCTGCATCAAGCTGATTTCCCTTTGGCAAAGCCAATACTACTCCACCTTGGGTTGAGCTGCATTCTCTTGACATTCTCATCAAGCCTCTCTCACACAATAACAAAAAAAAAACACTGAAGATGGCAAAGAATGTCTTTTCCACCAAGGAATGATTAATTGATATAAATGATTAAAACAGAGGGAAATTATGAACTGAATTTGAAAAGGGGCCTCACAGGAAAAGCTTTGTTTGTTCCAGGCCTATTTTAATGAGCTTTTCATAACTGGGCAAGAGAAATTACTCTGTGCATTCTTTTTTTCTGGAGGTCCTTTGCAAAATAATTATGGCTAGTTGAAGTGAGGAGGAGGTGGAGGGGTCAGGGAGCTGCAGGGACGGGGAAGGGGGGCGAAGTCCCTCAGAAATTGATCTTCCTTTTTCTCCACTGAGATCTCTCAATCCTGTGGCAGTTTCCAAGCAGCAGCTTTATGAAGCAGACCAGATGAAAACAGTGGCACAACAATATGGTGAAACGCTATTTCAATGTTTAAACAGGGGACAACAGAGATGGGGGACAACAGAGATGTGGCCCATAGTGTTGATACTCCCCACAGGGGTTATCTCTAGAAGAAGAAAGCAGAGACTGCTTCATAATAAAGTTGCTTGTCCTGTGGAGTGTGAGAGTTTTTGAGAGGTAAACTCAACATCACTGCTAACTTAATATTGGAATTCACACATCTGACAGGAGTTTGTATGCCAAAGAAAATCTTTGTGATTTAAAACAAATAGAAATATGTGTATTGCTGTAAAATGGAAAAGAAAAAAAAAGTTTTCTGGAGCATTTTGGATTGCTTACAGCTGCAAAGTGTTGCTTTGTGCGCACAAATGTGCATCCGTGTTTAGATGTGTGTGTGTGTATGTGCATATGCGGTGTGTTTGTGTGTGTGTGCGTGTGTGCGTGTACGTGCATGCATGCTTCCATGCGTATATATGTGTGATAGCATCATGTGTGCATTTGTGCACTTGTGTGTGTGCTGTCTTTTAGAGAGAATAATATTCAGTTAGCTGAACCATCTGATGAGGAAAGATTAGGCTTGAGATTATCTGTAGATAGAGAGGACCCACTTGATGCTTGCATGGAGGATTGCAGGCTGCACACAAAAATCTCCAAATTAGATCTTCTAAATGAATAACAGGCTACTTACCTAAAAACACATTAAATTATGCTAGAACGTTTTGCCAAAGGGAGTCTGACACACATATATATAGTGATTTATGAAATGTATTACAAATAAAAAAAATTGACATTTCATTCCGAAACCCCACAGATGGACAGACTAGACCAGCTATTTATTTCCTGTGCATTTGTATGATGAACACAGTGTAAGAACGTAATCAATACGTGACAAATCAATGCAAACCAAATCATGCATATGGTGGACTACTTGCATGCAGTTTTACCATTCAAAGGGCATCAAAATAAGCACAATGAAGATTGCATTTGAATGTCTATGATAAGACTCTTCAGTTGGTGTTTGTATTTGTTTTATTTTGCTTTTTGTTGTGATTTGTGTACTTTTTACACTGTCCCAGGACACTGTCCCACTGTTTTCAGTGTGTCTGCTGTTTGGTCATTGTGTAATGAAGCACTCAGAAGCATTTCAAGATGGATTAGCTGTTTCACCCTGTTACCCCATTAAAATGTGTTGTCCTTCAGTTGTGCATAGTTATTGATCATGTTTAGTAATCTTTTTGTGATTAAAAGATCAAAAGTGAGCTTAACTTTAGACAAATCAACAACTTCTAACCATTTGAACAGATTTCCCCGCACCTCTGCACAAGGTTCTTACCTCAAACCCATGTAGCTACACATGCAATTGAAATGTTCTAGTTTTCATTGTATAGAGGTGGCTGTTTGTAGATGTCCCTTAATTTGATAAGTGATCATAACGCCACATTGATTTTATCTCGAGATCCAAAATAAAATAAAATAAATGTTGTCATTCTTACCTGAACAACGGGGGTATAACTGTAGTAGCAGTGTCAGCTTTTTCTATTAGTGATATATTTGGTGGCATTTTTGGGGTCAATTCATGTTTTGAGTAAACCTCGTAAATTTGGGGTGGCACGGTGGCCCAGTGGTTAGCGCTGTTGCCTCACAGCATGAAGGTCCTGGGTTCGAACCCCAGGCTGTCTCAGGTCCTTTCTGTGTGGAGTTTGCATGTTCTCCCTGTGTCTGCGTGGGTTTCCTCTGGGTGCTCCGGTTTCCTCCCACCATCAAAAAAGACATGCATGTTAGGGTTAATACTCCTCCTGTCTGTGCCCCTGAGCAAGGCAATAGGAAGAAATAATTAGAGATGGTCCCCGGGTGCTGCACGGCGGCTGCCCACTGCTCCTAGCTACACAGCTAGGATGGGTTCAATTTTATTTGTATATGTACAAAATGTCTAATAAAGAGTATTCTGTTCTATTCTTCCATGTACCATGGAATAACCTGAAATCACACAAAGATCTTATTTGATTGGAAATTTAATTCCAAACTAGTAGGTCCCCCCCCCCCTTTTTTTTTCTTCCAAAAAAGTTGCTCCAAGGTCTGTGCAGAAAGTAGCAGCTCTTCCTCAGAAGCTGGAGGAGTTTCGGAAAAGAGCTTTTTAGCAAAACTGTCTAGTTTATCATGACATTTTCTTAGAAATCTGAAGGATTCTGGGGACTTTGTGGAAGAAGAGAACATACCTTTTCGTTTATACTGGACACATATCATAGTAGTGAGTCAGCAGAACTGAGCCAACAAACGTCGTAATGATGGAAAAAGACGTGGAGCAACAGTCTGTGGTAACTAAATGGTACTGGAACCAAAACAGCCCTTCCTATAAATGCTTCTGTTGCTAATCATTGGATAATTACTTTTACACGCCATGTCAGATGCTGCGTGTACACGCATACAGACACAAATAGCACACCATGTGCTGTGTCTCCAACAACATTTCTTTAATGAAACGTCGTGAGGCCTAAATGACTCTCAATGTCATGTGATAAATTTCATAATTATTCAACCACACGCGAGTGGAGTGGGAAACTCATCAGTCAAAGCAAATTAGTTGGGATCCATTAGGCTACAATGTCTTGTAGGGACACTCACTTTATTAGCCCCTTACACCCATTGCCATAATTGGGAGCATATTTCATTTGGCTCTAACCCCACTTTAGTAAATGACTGCTCTTTCCCTTTTTATTTACAGTGACGTGCTCTGTACCATGCATGGCACCGATTCAGAGTTTATCAAAGGAAATCTGAAAGATAATGCTTCTGTCTGTTTCAGCGGCGTCGCTTATCTAATCAGAAACTGCGGTATATAGCATGTACCTTTGCAACACGATGCTTTTACTTTTAATGGGAACACCGTGCCGGATCTTGGCAATCGAGCTATATCTATACCTAGGTTGTTGCATTCAGAACTTCAAATCGAAACGGCAAGAGGCAATACTGTCTTTATTCCTCTTTATGAAAGGGGGTATTGTCTTTTCTTTTTTTTTTTTTGGACAGGCCATGCTCTGAGCATGCAGGTCCTTGTTGATCAGTGGCACACTGCAAAGGGGATAATTTCTTTAGGATGACTGATGATGGGTCCCACTCACAGATGCCTCTCTTGTTTGTCTTGGGTTTGCCCCGGGGTTTGTCTTACCCCGCGCCTCTCCCACTTACTCTGACAACCTGTAGACATCTCAGATGAGCTGCATTCTTCCCACAGAGACACCGAGTCTAAGACAGGGAAGAATGAACAGGAGAGCCTCTCATTTCAGCGTCTGTCCCCTTTTGAGACCATGAGAAAATGTCTTGATGCTTTGGAGAGCGTATCTGAGGCCAGTTTCAGGACTTGAGGATGTCTATCTTACTGATGACCTGATCACTGACCAGGACACCTCGCAAGACATCTAAAACAGGTTTTGTGCTATTGTTACAGTTTTTTTGTTTTTGTTGAGAGATTGGCATGAGCCTCCATCAGCATAAGCATGATGAACATGAATGGAGTCCTTAGCCATCGCGTCAAGCAGTTTGCAATATATGACTTACACTTATTTGTGCTAAACCAGATGGCCTTGGGCTTATGCCGCCTGTACGAGCTTTTGAAAGAAGCCCTACTGACATTTATGGGCATTACTAACCGATTATCATGGTGCATTGTTTGGACCATCTCAAAAATGTATCACTTTCTAAACTTTTCTTGGAAATCCTGAGAGAAATTTGGGTTTTCTGATCAACTATATATTCTTATTTAGTTTTAAAATGCAAGGCTCATGGGCACTGCCCTCTTTTTTGGCATTTTTCATGCTGCATCTAATGACACACATGCACAGACAAAGAGTTTATAAACAGGCAAAAGGACTAAGAAAACGAATAAGTCACAAAATACCATAAGTGTTTTAGGGAAAATGTCCAATACCTTTTCACATGTTCATAATAGGCTTCAGGAAAAGGAGAGAAATTACATTGACCAAGTCTTTGAATGCGTGCAAGCATTATCTATATTGGCACTGTGAGATACCATCAAATCTCCCCTCGGATCACATGCGTAAAGAATAGTGAATGGAGTTTGGTGATGGCAGACTGAATGTCGGATGATGAGAAACATGCCTAAACTTCAGAGCTGTGTCTTTAATTACTTGGTTACAGTGTTTCTCGAGATATCAGGCGGCACCGGATTCCAGCACGGCCGCTCCGCGGGCACTTAAGCAAGGCACCATTGTCTAGAGACTCAAATCTTCTCTCATTCTGCTCTCATCACGGCCCTGTTTGTCCAAAACAATGGCCTTAAAGTCATGCAAGGGTCTGCTGTGGAGCTGACCTGATTGAGAGGTAATAAAAATCTTAGTTGAACAAAGAAAAGAAACACACACACACGCACACACACATACACCCCCCACACACACACACCCCCCCCACACACACACACATGCACGCAGAAAATAGCACCCCTTATCATCCCTGTTTCATTTAGAGTTGATTGCTGTCGGATTATAATGCAATCACCACACTGTGTGAGCGGTAACTATGGGAACTGGTTTTAACTGTTTATCTTGCCAGAGATCTTAATTTAAGTTTGAACACTCTGGATCACTTAGATGTGAGAGACATGGGAAATTGACAAAAAAAGGAGACAGAAAAGAGAAGGGCTGGAATGGGAACTGTGGAAGAAAATGGAGAGACGGGCGCTTTCTTGTTCTCTCTGTTTTGTATTTCGTACGCAATTTAATTTGTCTTTCAGAGAGAAAATCAATTTATGATGACAATCCGCAGGGTAGTAATGAAAGCAGCGGAGTTCCTTTGCCATGGGAAAGTTGCTGCTGGAGAATGCCACTAATCTCGGCAAAATGAATCATTCACACTTTATTTGGACATCTGTGTTAACTCCCCCCTCCCCCTCTCCTCTCCTCCCAACTTTCATTCATTTGTGACAGTTTTATTACGAGTCGTGCAGGTGGCTGGAGGCTCAGAAGCCAAGAAGAATGCTGTGTGGAGATGGTCCAAAATGTTCAGAAGTTGGTTGAGTTTTACAGTGGCGTTTCCTTTGTACAGTATGACTGTCACTGTACTTGAGGAAGACTCAAGAAACATGCCGTACGTGCTTCCACCAAATGAATTAACTGGGCCATTGGACATGACGGACATAAATCATATCCTTCTGTGTTTTCCTAGGGTCGATGATTCATTCGGCTATGATGCAATCTTTTCAACAGATACGTTGTACTTCGAGGTCTTAGCGTGGGTGATTTAAGACTTTTCGGGGCCCTAAGGGTATCCATATCTAAGCCTCTGACCACGCCACGTCCCCCTTTACTTAATTCCATCCTGACTACAGGATATTACATGCTGTCACTGTATTCATTATGTATTATGGACTGACTCACATGAAGCACTTTTGTCGCTTCTGCAGAAATGCAAAGATTTCTACATGTTTGCAAGACCCCCTTATCTCACATTTTACCATAAAAAACACTAGCAAAGCAAAACTAAGCAAAACAAAATAATTCAACCAACATTTTGCAGAATAAGATGGTTTATTTTAGGTTTTATTTTTGGGGTCTGACAGATAACATCAGTTATGTCCTTCCTGTTGTTAACTCTGACATCATCTCATTGGAAAGAGAGGAGTCTGTCTCTCACCATTTCCAAATAAGGCTAAGAGAAGAACCCTTAATTAATCATATCTGTAAGTATGCATTAGTCATTTCTGATGTCGAAAGTATGAGCTGTTATCAGTGTGAGCCCTAATCATGACTGATACTGTAATCATGAACAGACATTCAGTCGAGTCCAATATTAGAATCAGCATTAACAATTTAAATATCATTAGTTGTTATCAATACATTTCCTAATCATTGCTGCTATTGTAATCATTACCATCCCACAGTCTGCTGACGCTAGTTGTGTTTTCATACTCCTCAACATTACGAGCCAAGCCCTCTACCTCCCCCTTGATGTGAGACTTTGTTAGGGTGACTGCCTACCACTTTTATCAGATGGTCTCAGAGAACAGATTACTGATATGAATGATCAATTAGACCTTTTAGATTGCCTGCTATTCAACTTGGTGGCCATTCCTGTCAAGTCACACATACATGGCTGAAGTGAACTTGAACAACAGTCTTCTTCAGGGCCAAAGGAAGAGATCACTGACTCATCCAAAAAGTGGTGGGAGTTATGTGGTGACCTGTTGAACCTGGTGTCACTCTGCTTACTGTTTTACCGCAAATTTACCTGCCTACAAAACCACTGCGTAAGATCTCCAAAAAATTCCAAACTTTTTTTTTTTTGGTTCAAAAACATGTAAAAGGCCATAGCAGCGACTACCTGATGGCAAGTATTGGCCAAGACTAGTTTCCTTGATTTTTGGTTGTTAAAGGTGCTATATACGAGATTTCGAACATTAATACAGCAGCAAACAACTATTTGCTATGTAAAGAGAGCGGAGTAATAGGCCCTTATCGCGTGACGTAGAAGCTGCGTTGTAAGCAAGATGCGCGCGCAGAACGTGTGGCAACGCCTGGCCGAGAAACAACGTGCGTACCCTATGAAACTCACGTAAAAAACTTAAAATTAAACGGAGAAAAGTTAGAAATTTGAGAAAATGGAAATCTCAGAATATGCCGAAGGTCTAAGCAAGGAAGACAGAAAGCATTACGAGTCGAAACTTACGCTAAGCACCGGAGAAAAACTTCCTGATCCGTTTATGCTTGCTGAAGTCCAGTGGACAAGTGACATCACGAAGTTGCCAAACATCGGCTGGAGGGATGTGACTGAATACCTCGTAGACACACCAAGAATATTTATGAAAAACGTTTACTCTTAGTTATTTGGTCTTATTCTTAGTTTTGCCTTGTCTGGTTTTATTTTTTGCAAAGCACTTTGTAACATTGTTTTAGAAAAGTGCTATATAAATAAAGTTATTATTATTATTATTATTAATATTATTATTATACAAGTCTTTAGACGCATACGACTACTTTGATGGTGGACATGTCCAAGACTGCTTTTACTATCCGTTATCAAAGGAAAACAAGTTTTGCTTCGTCAAATCAAAGGTAAGCCCTCATAGTCTGTTTGTGCAATTGAATTGCTTGTACGGTTATGAGATCGAGGCTGGAGTCAAATTATGACCGCAAACACCATGACACAAGAAAGCTGGTGTCAAACTTGAGGAAGGCTAGGCATTAACAACTCACACTTTGGTTTGGCAGTTGCTCTACTAAGACAGTATCACATTTAGAGCTGTTACTTATGTATGTTCAGTCACAATACTTATTTGTATAAGAAACGGATACCAGATATCAATCAGTCAATCAATCAGTCAAGTTGGATAATGTTCTCAGCTAATCTTCGCGTTTGATATTTGCTCTTCTGACCGCGTCTTCCAGTCCTCCCGACGGATCGCGTGAATCCATGCCTGTCTTCTTCGTTTTTCGATTGGAGTTTTCCCTTTCGGCATGCGATAAAAATGCAGATGCTTGTTTTTACCAGCGTTACGATTTGTACAACCGACAGCACAACAACTGTGAGGCATTTCGTTTCGTTTTAAATCAGTTTCTCCGAGATGATCTCTTCGAAATGAACGTAGTAATGTTTACAAACAAGACTCGTGCTCCCTGTTTGCCTCACAACCTGCGCACGCAACATTTGGCGCATGTAAATAAGGGAACGCATCTATGACGCCCTGAGCGGAGGGTGAAGTCACACTTCCCTCTGTGTGTGTTGGAATCCGAATTTCTCCCTTCTGTGTTTTGAAAGCCGGTCCGGTCGCGCGTGCATGTTAGCCCGTGTGATATAGCTAGCGTTAGCAGGATAGCTAGCAAGCTAGTAATTACGTTACATGGATTTTGGTCACTCGGCGGATCGAAGAAATAGCTCCTTGCCAAGCTGAATATGTTGATAAAATAACTGTACTGTAAAAATCAATTTTCCAGCCGAACCGAAGGAAATAGTAGCCAAGACCGCGGAGGGAGCGGGGGGGGGGGGTTGTTTTGTTTTGGTCTGAGACGCTGCTGCTGCATATCATATGTAGCATCTTTAATCTTCAAAGTTACGAATAATAACGTCACCTTTTCCTGGTATTATTGACCAATACATGTCACACATCTTATTTTTTTATTTTCTATTTTTTTACACCATACCTATGGTTGGTCAAGTATCGAGACTGCTGTATATAACTTGGAAAAAAATAGCATGTGTTTTAGTCATAGTCTTTATGGTCACACACACACACACACACACACACACACACACACACACACACACACACACACACACACACACACACACACACACACACACACACACACACACACACACACACACACACACACACACGATCCAAGTATCACGCCAAAGCGTGTAATACACTCTCCGGGCCAACGTGTCAGTGTCACGGTTGTCTCACTCAGGCGTGAAAAGTTCACGCATGTATGAAGGTGCAGTGCCAGCAAGGGGAGATGATTAACTCAATGCCAGCAACTCCCCACGGAGGAAAAGAAGCAAAAAGCATTTTCCAAAATCCCTCCCCTAACCCTAACCCTAACCCTAACCCTAACCCAACCCAACCCAACCCAACCCTAACCTACCTTCACCTCTTAATCGTCGCCCCCTGCTGGCACTGCACCTTCATACACGCGTGTACTTTTCACGCCCGAGCGAGACAATCCGTGACACTGACACGTTGGGCCGGCGGGTCTATTACACACTTTGGCGTGACACACACACACACACACACACACACACACACACACACACACACACACACACACACACACACACGTATTAAACAGCTAAATACATCAATTTTCAACAAGAGAAAAACCCAGTGAAAAATACAAAAAAAAGAAAACCGAAATTCAAGAGTGGGAAATGAAACTACACAATGCGTGTATCCTATTTCATGTATACTATTTTAATATAGTAATATCAATACTTACACTTTTGTGACATTTAATTCCACTTGCCCTCATTCTGTTCTTTCCTTCCCTTACAATGTGCTATACTGCCCACAAATTAACTGAATAGAAAGCTGATGTGTGAAATGGAAATAAGTTGAATAGGCAGGGTCAGTGATCAATAGGAAGTTAATTAATGAGGAGTATGCAATGATGTGGAGTATGGATTTCTGAATGCCTATGATTGTGTTCCAATCACTGAAATGTCACCAATGTTACATCTGACCAATAAATAAATACATTGCAGCATGCCTTTAATTTTCAACAGTGTTTTAATTAATCAAAGGAAATGTTCTGTCTCTCCAACAACCAGTGATTCGTACATGCCGGCAACATTTTGTCCAGATAGCAGAGGAAATGGGGCGTAAGCCCTTTGAATGCGATGAATGAGTGAGTGAATGAATGATCTGAAAACGTTAAAAGTTTCAGCACAAGAATTACACGATTTTCCTTTTATTTTTTTCCCCTTGTTTTGACTGTCATTCAAACGCAGAGGACATGTGAGCCCAGGGTTTCTTACCAGTACAGCTTCTACATGTCGCCTTGTTTCCACCATGGAAGTTCTTTGCTGCACAATTTAAGTTTCCATAGTTCGCAGCCCAACTCGTTCGGGGATGGAAACAAGGCAGCGGTTGCATTGTCCTGGTTCTTGTCATATCAAGACCCCAATTTTAACTGTGACCAGGGAGTCATTTATTTGTTTCTTGATACAGCAAAATATTTACTAATTTGCCCTCATTTTAATTCACTCTTTTTTTTACTATCTTTTAAGCAATTGCTGACAATTTTTGAAACTTTGAAGTTTTAATTGCTCAGAGCTGATTTATAAGCCTGCAAGTTTATCAGGGTTTGAGATCTCTTTGAGGTTTTGCAAGATATCAGTAAGTGTATGTAAAAAATATTGCTTAATCCATCATTTATGTTTAATTACTGGAAATAGACACAAAACTTATCTTACCTCTTTAGTTGTTTTTGTTTCCAATCGTATTTAAGCGGCTTTGGCATTGGTAATTTGGATAGGCCAAGAAGAAAAAGTCAATTGTTTTAGCTGCAGTTCTTGTTTAAGGTATGCAACAGATAGATTCTCAGACTGAACTTAATGAGCCCCTTCGTCTCATTGACCTACTTCTTAATATAGAACGGCTAATTTGCATTAGGACTGTGGAAACCAGAACACCTGGAGAGCATGCAAACGCCACACAGAAGGGCTGAGATCAAACTCGTGACCCTCTTGCTGCAAGGCAACACGGCAAACAACCAGTTCCGCCTGCTATCTGAAGTATACCATTGAAGCTGACCACTCTCCGTTAATAGAGTAGAGTATGAATAGCAGTTGACACACAATAATATTCGGCTTTGGACTCCACTATGTCAATCATTAATTAGCTTTTAGTCAACAGGACAAAAAAAATGTCAATTCTAAGAGTCAACATTTCATTAAATGGGCATTGAATTTAGTATCTGTTGTCAGGCTCAACAAGTTGCCTTAAAAAAGTAGGACTTTAAAAGAGAACAAGGCAAAAAAAAAACTGAGTTCTGATTACAATTAGAGGACGTGACATTTGGCTGATTTCAAGTCAGTGGGGCCAAATTTTACCAAGTCTGTCAATGGTGGTAGCAAGCTTGCCAGATCCCTCCCCAATCAGAAGTTTGCGCTATATAATTTTACGCAATCAGATTTCTCCACAGTCATCCAGTGCAATCAGGTAATCAGAGGGTAGCATTAACAAGACAAATGGGGTTTAAAAAGTGGGTGCACTGTGTTTGCAGGAATTTCCTATGGAGAGACCCCCTCCCTCCTCTTGATTACTTCTATCACCCTCATACAGTGCACCATCTCCACTGAAAACCTCTCTACTGCAGTACATGCAATGTGTGCTGTGCAAAGACTGTGACTGTCTTTACATGTGGGATTTGATGGGTAAATTCTTACTTTTTAGGCAACCCATGTCAAGTGATTAGCAGCTGACAAGACTTCGAGTTTGCTCGAAGAAAACGTTGCATTTTAAGGAGTGGCAGTACAACCTCTTTTACACCCTTCAATAACCCTAAAAAGTAAAAGATGATTTTTCCATAAGGCAATTGATCTTCCCTGTAGGTATTTCATATAATCCTCGAAAAGCTGTAACTCTCATCAGTGTCGATTCAACATTTCTCCTGCATACATTTTGAGAGCATAAGGTTTTTGGCATTACTATCTCAAGTATTCCCAAAATGGATAAAAATCACCATATGTTCTTCCTATGTGAGTCTCCTCCTGTTAGTGCAGTTACACAGTAGATGTAATTCAGGTGAGATGCTTTGGAGCAAAAACCTAAAAAGTGATGTGCTTGGTTTCATAGTCGTATCATGGTACAGGCTAAGTCTTCAACTGAGGGACTTAACTGTACATCAGGTAAATCTGCATTTCAGTAGGTCTGAAAATGTGTTGTGGAAACCTGAGAAATGACACACAGAGAACAAAAGCCCTTCATGGCATGGGATGACTGCAGTCAGATGTTTTTGGACACATTTATCTCAGTGCCTCACAGGAGTCAGTGTCCTCACTCCACAACTCTCCCCTCTAAAGTTATTTCATTTTATTTAGTTTTTAAAAATTTTTTTTGGGTAGACTGTAATGACACATTTCTGGGCAATCTTAAAGATTTACCTCCTTAATCACTCACCCAATCCTTAGAGCAGATTTTGCTAGGCTGTGGAATAATTAGGCAAGATGATGTGAGTATGACAAAAGACAACAGCAAAATGAAATAGGCGCTCTCTCAGGCCCTTGGGGTCTTTGCTGCATTTCTAATTAAGCCCATCCACAAAGTGAGGAGCTGGATTGAGGCACTTTCTCATCAGGGTCCCTCCATGAGCCTCTTTTGTTGAAACACACAGCCAATTACAAAGCTCAACAATAGAGCGGGGAAGTCATATACTCGCCACAAAGACAGGAGACTACAGAGAGTGCAAAATATCTATAACCATGAAGCGAGTTTGAGAAAAAAAGTCTTGAGAACAGAAATTAAATATGCATCTTTTCTTTTTGCACTTGTGTGGGCCTCTTTGGTTGACATGATACTCTCAAAAACTTGCCGACAGGTTCAATTCACTGTTGCACGCAAGTCAAAGTCATTTGTGCGTCGTGTTTCCGGGTAAACAGCTCAGGTCCAGCAGTGAGCAGTTTTCCAAAACTTACGAATGCACATCTAATAAGAGCAAAGATATTCCGGGGTTGAAATTAATCTTATCATTTCCCCACTCTAAATCAAAGATATCCTCCCTTGTTTATCATCTTTGCATATTGGCCTATCTCAGCAAATAACGTGAGTGGTTTTCTTATCACCAGGCCTTGCAGACTTTAGATTATGGAGCTATCGTTCATTTTATTCATTGTGCACGGAGGGTAATTACCCAGAGATAAGTGTTCCCTCTCCCAGGCCCGATCAGAGCTTTCCAAAAGCAATCTCCTCGGACACGGGTCCTGTCCCAGGCTATTTGGGCGACACAGAGTGGTAAGTGGGCAGTGGAGGACATTGGCTGAGCTCTGTGGTTTCCTGAGCTTGGATGATACCTCACATTGCTATCCTGACAGTCACGGCCAGGTGGCCCAATCTTTCAATCAGACATCCTATTTACCATTGCAAAGCTCTGCTGCCCTGCCTCATTTATAGCCGCTTAGGGTGCTTGTGATGAAAAGCAGATACAGCGTACATTTACCCTTCCATCACCTCTCTCCCCAGAAGGAGAGAAAGCAACATCCTGGTGTTTTCAATTGTTTTTCTTTCTTTCTTTCTTTCTTTCTTTCTTTCTTTCTTTCTTTCTTTCTTTCTTTCTTTCTTTCTTTCTTTCTTTCTTTCTTTCTTTCTTTCTTTCTTTCTTTCTTTCTTTCTTTCTTTCTTTTCAACATTAATAGTGAAGACAACAAGAGTTGTATTTAATTTCCGGGGTGATATCTGATAATATGTGAGATAAGATTCAATTTTTTTTTCCAAATGAAATTGTCAGAATAACAAAGAGTTGGAAAAACAAGCCCTGGTCTCACTTCAGCTGTTCATACATTTTTATTTTTATTTTGGATTTGCAAGGAGTGCAGAATGTGTGAACTGGACAGTTGTGTGTTTGTCCAGTCACAGAGGTGAGGCTGTGTTGCAGGAGAAGTATGAGCTCCCATCCAAATTGAATAAACAGGTTCCCATAGACCCGAGTAGTCCAGTTAGTGCAACATGGCCTCTCACCAGATAATAAAATGATGGATCATGTACTTCTAAATGCATTATATCATATTCATTTGGTGGAAATTCAATGTTTTTTTTTACTTTTAGGATTACAGCAGTTAGGTTTTTTATAAATACTTCAAATGCTAATGTGATATTTTGGTTGTCTTTGTCTAAAGCTTGAATATCTGTCTAAAGCGAGAGTACAGCTCATACAAAGCATAATGGACTTAGGAGACCTTATGTGTATCAGGATAATAGACATGTGATGGTCCTCTGAAAATGGAAGTCTTAATGGGTTGCATTGAGGGGATGCTTTTGAGAGAGCTTTTACAGAAAATGGAGCTCTTACACCTTGTATGTGCTCACACTAATACAGCCAACACACATCCAATTCAATACATCAAATGTTGCTCCTACCTAAAGCATATCTTGGCAGATATAATAGTTTCCTGTCTACATTTCATTCAATATATTTAAAATGACTCTGATCGTCATCAGCGTTGGTACATTTCACTTATTAAATCTGAAATAAATGGAATTCCTTTTGAAAATTAGTATCTGCTCCAAACTATAAATTAATTCTTATCAGGCACCTTGACCACCTGCCAAATATGCTGTTGGTCCTCTGTGTGCTGTCGAGGCATGGGCTCTATAAGACCCCTGAAGGTGTCCTGTGGTATCTGGCACCAAAACATTAGCAGCAGATCCTTCCAGTCCTGTAAATTGCAAAATGGAGCTGCTCTGGATCGGACTTGTCAGTCCAGCACATCCCACAGATGCTCAATCAGATTGAGATCTGGAGAATTTGGAGGCCAGGGCAGCAGAACATTGCCCAGAGCATCACACTCCCTCCACTGGCTTGGCGTCTTCCCACAGTGCATCCTTGTGCCATCACTTTCCCAGGTAAATGGTGCACATGTACACAGCCATCCACATGATCTAAAAGAAAACAGGACTCATCACACCAGGAAATCTTCCACTGCTCTAAGGTCCAGTTCTGATGCTCTTTGTGCCCTTTGTAGGCACTTTCAATGGTGGACATGGGTCATCATGGGCACTGTGACTGGTCTGTGGCTACGCAGCTCCATATGCAGCAGGGTACAACGCACTGTGTGTTGTGTGGTGCATTTTTTAACATCATTAAAAGTTTCTGTGACTTGTGCCACAGTAGACCTTCTGTCGGTTCGGACCAGACGGGATAGCCTTCGTTGCCCTGGTGCATCAATGAGCATTTGGCACCCAACACTCTGTCGCCAGTTTGTGATTTGTCCCTCCTCTGACCACTGTCAATACTCACCACTGCTGACTGGGATCACCCCACAAGCCTTGCTGTTTCAGAGATGCTCTGACCCAGTCATCTGGCAATAACAATTTGGCCCTTGGAAAGTCACTCAGTTCTCCTGCCCATTTCTTCTGCCTTCATCATGTTGATATGAGAACTGATTGTTTGTTTACCATCTAATCTACCCAGACCTTTACATGTGCCCTTGTTTGGAGATGATCAACGTTATCGGTTCACCTGTTAGTGGTCATAATGTTTTGGCTCATCAGTGCATCGACCTTTCCACCTTCAGGGATCAGGAACACTTTGTCATTTCACCTCATGTACTTGCGCACATGAAGTGAAACAATATGCCGTTTCCCCCAGCCCACAGCAGTGCAACATACAGACAAAAACACATTCAAGAACTACAAGAACACAAATATTCAAACTAACACATATATCCAAACCAAATTTTTTTTAAAAAAAATCACTGTCCAAGGGAACAAACACCAGCCAGGATGACTGTCAGAACGGCCGGTCTGCATGGTTCTGACCTTGTCTTTATAAAGGGAAAAAGCTTGTCTGAGTATCATGTGAATCATCATTTAGTTTCCCATATGTCATAGTGAAAGGAACACTGTACTTTCTGATTGGTTGATCATCCCAAAAACGGGTTTGCTAAGCACAATCTTAACACTGTTATTTCAGCCATGCCCTTCCTCCCCCACAAAAGAGGAACAGCACCAAACCATTTCCTGGTGTCACATATTCCGACTCAGTGGCTGCAACAAGGCTTTCTTTCATCCTAATGTTTGTATTTGCATACTTCAAAAACTTTCTTTGTTGGGTTACCTTATTCAATATGGCAATCATTATCGCTATTTGTAGTAGTAGTCCAAATTGTACTTTGAGCGATATTCAAAACAAGGAAAGCTATCGTTTAGAGATTATTTGGTCAATTTAAAATGTGATCTATATATATATATATATATATATATATATATATATATATATATATATACTATATACTCTGATAAAAGATTTGTTTGAATTTTGATCAAGGTGAACCCCCCACAAGAGAGCCATTGCCAATAAGGGCAGCCTTTAAGTTGTGGTTTTCATTATTTGGCTACCTCCGTAGTGTGGAAGATCCCAGCTGTAATACATTTCCTACTCATATGGTGGATATGTACAGTTAACATGCATTGCCATGTGCAGAGTTCTCTTTGATTTGATCTAAAGAAAGACCACAAAAGTTGGGCTGGGCAATATGTCGATATTATATCGATATCATGTCATAAGACTAGATATCGTCTGGGATTTTGGACATCGTAATATCGTGATTTGTCTTTTCCTGGTTTTAAAGGCTGCATTACAGTAAGGAGATGCAATTTTCTGAACTTACTAGACTGTTCTAGCTGTTATATTATTTGTCTCTACCCGTTTGGACATCATATCCACATTACTAATGAGTGTTTATCAAGCATGTTATTGTGCAAATATTTTGTGAGAGTACCAATAGCCATCTCGACAATATTGGCAAAATATCGATATCCAGATATTCAGTCAAAAATATCATGACATTTGATTTTGTCCATATCGCCCAACCCTATGCAAAAGGTGTGTTAAGAGTGAGAAACTGACCTGAATGTGCAAGGAATACGAACAGGAAATGAGAAGGCGATTCATGTGATTCATGTTTGCCTTAATGGCTTTCATACTGTCGATGAATACTTAAAAAATGTGGCTCAAGCTGACTAAGACTATGTAATCAGAAAAAAAATAGAAGAGACGGTACCTGTCAAATAGAGGAACGACAACACGATTAAGAGTAACGATGAATACAGTGCTAGCATGGGAACTTTGCTGTATCATTGTCCTTCTAGGTGATGTGTCGCCATGTTTAACATCTGCGAAACCGTTGTTACAGCAAACTTTAATGGCTGTCAAAGCTTCATCACCAGATGCAACACTGATTACGAGAGCCCAAATATAAATACAGCAAGCTCTATGATTGTCAATAGGAAATAACAGTACTTGAGAAGGTTGCCTTCAGCAGGTTCCATCAGCTGGAGCATTCAAAAGGAATAACTTGTGCAACTTGTGAGGAGGGACATTCGCATCACTGCAGAAGTCCATTGCATCTAATGCCCCGAGTTGACTACTGACTTGGGCTGGGTTCGTCTCCCCTGGCTGCATCCATACATAGTACCATTGTAAAGCGTCAAAGAAAAAAAAATGCAACTTTGGGGCAGAATCAAACTACATTGGTCATTTCAGATTGTGTGGATTGTTTACCGTTGCACCTCTGACTATTTAATTGGGCATCTCTTTGAAATCTGATGGGGGCACTTGGGCTCAAACAAGGACAAGGAAACTGTTGTCTTAACTTCATGTAGTTTTGCAAGCCATCTGTGTTTTTTTTTCCAAAACCACTCTGCTATCTGCTTGTACAAATATATATTTTACGCCTGAGCAATAACAATTTTCTTTTGCTGACCAGTAAGCAACCCTGCTGGAGTAAATGGAGTAAAGTCAAGTCAAGTCAGGTTTATTTGTATAGCCGAAAATCACAAGGGGGTCCCAAAAGGCTCTGCAATATATTACTTTACAAGTGCAATATGCGGCAATACACAACACCCCCTACCCTTGGACCCCCAACTCAAATGAGGAATAACTCCATAAGAAAAACCTTATGAGAAAAGTGCCTTGCTCGAGGACATCTTGATCATAGTTGTCGTTGGAGGGGATTACAGATCTCATTAACTCTCCCTGGTGCAGACAACCTTCCAGGTAGGAACTTCCACACTGGTAGTTGTTATACTTTGTATTTTCTTTTAATCCTAAGAAATAGGGCAAGAAGGGCATCTCCACTATATGCATACTGAATTGAATGCCTTCTAAGAATTAGCATACGTTCCAAACTTAAACTTGTTTAATTCAGGTTCTTTGTCTTTCCAGCTAATTATCTTGTCAACCTTGTTTCTTATTGCAGAAAAGGCATTTGTTTGTGTTGAGTCATAGCTTGTTCTTATGGCTATCATTTGAATTAGCTTTCAGTCCGCCATGTGGCAAATTACAGTAAAATGGTCTCTGTACTTTATCAATAGAGGTATTTGTTTGAAATGCACAACAGCTTACACAATAACCGATCATTCCAAAAAACTGTTCTTGCTGAGAATAATCTTCGTTTAAGACTTTGTTATTTCAGTTGGACACCCCTCTCTCCTACAAGAGAGGAGCAGCACCAAACCATTTCCTGGTGTCACATCTTCCAGCTCCATGAGGATGAAACAATTCTTTCTTTCATCATAATGAAATATGAGACGTCAGATAATCTCATAAATATGTGTTGTATTTCATTTTCTGCACTCACGCTGGTGGGAGAAAGAGGTAGCCTTTGTCTGGGGCCTGGATCACAGGAAGTGATTGCAGCGGGACAGTGAGGGACACTCATCTCTTGGAACGGGGAATGCTGGAAGACGTATCCCTTTTTGATCAGGGCTTGCTGACGGATCGCCTGGAGAAAGGCAAATGGGTATCATACCTGCACCTGATGACAAGAGGCCAATTTTGATGTCCCTTTTCTCTCATTGCGGTGCTTCCCTTTCAAGCCAAAATCTGCTTGAGCAGCCTGGGAAAATGGGCCTTTTACCCACCTTGCTGGCCACAGAGTTGACAGGACACCCAAGAGCGAACTGGAATATGGATGGGCGCAAGCCCTGATTTAACTACTTCCTGCAATATAAAGGCTGCATGTACTCTTAAGTGTCTTCATCTAGTTGTAACAAAAAGGCTCCTGATTGCTTTACCGACATAGTTTCCCTCATGTTAAGCTGGAAAAAGCGTTCGACCAGATGAGAGCAGGGTGTATCGGTTGTGGTCAGGCTGGTAATTCTCTTGTTTGTGTGCATCAGTTGCTTCGAGCACTGCTGTGTTTGCTCACATTTGGACGAGGCCTTCCACAGAGATGTGGGCATAGAGGCCCTGTAGCAAAGGGCAGAGAATACACATCCCGATATGGATTTCGAAGCGAGAACCGAGTGAGACTGCCGCTCGCTCTCTGAAATAAAAGCTGTCTGCAAGCTTAACCAGGGCACTGGCTGTTTGATCCCCGATTGTTTAATTCAAAAATGTCAAGCCATGTGAGAAACATTATATCTGAGCATCATCAAACTCCATATTCAATGTAACTATAACCTCAAAGGTCACATGTTCTAGCAGTGTTTATAATGCATTAGTGGAACAAACTCTTCACTGTACTCACTTTACAAATCCCACCTGGCCATGTATTAGTTGCAGATGTGGTTCTCTAATTCATAATGAACTAATAATGGTTTTGTTGGTACAAGACTGTTTTTCGTCTCTCCTTCGCACACACGCAGTTTAACTAATCTGTATTTGAGGTGTGGCAGCTAGGAGAAAATATTGCAGCCTTTATTAAGCGTAGTCTCTGGAATGTGTTGTTGCAAGCCTCAGGCTCCTTTGCAATGTGCATGATACTTATAAGATCCACACACCCAAAGACAGAAATCCTGTTAAAGCCGATTTCTATTCACATGGGTAGAGATATTTCGGTTTCACCTGTGGTTCCACGTCGCGCCAGGATTGTTGGGTTCAACATTCACGTCTCAGAACCAGGGACGGGACACGTGTGACAACAAACAGGCACCATCGATTTATGGGCATATGACCATAGACGACCATTTTCACAACTTGTGAATCCAGATGACATAGACCTACCTGGTTTTATGGTTTTCTGTGGCACCTTTCTACTTTGCTTTGACGCATGATTTATGATACATTATTTTTATTTTACTAAATAAATTCCTCTGTCTGATGTTAGCACACAGATACAAAGATGTGTTAGAATACTTAACATAGTATAAAGATAAATATAAGACTCAATCTTCCCCGCCCCCCCAACCGAGATCTGAAATGATCAGTCACTGACCGTTGCAATGCTGATGCAACTGACAAAAAGGGCCTGTAAAAAAGTCTTCCCTCTTTCTTTGTTCCCCTCTGCCATTAATATGGGCATGCTGTCGGTCATATGGATGATGGTTAATTTATTGATATGTGAAAAATGTTTCACGTCCAGTAAAAAATGCCATTTGAGTGAGATTTTAGGTAGGTAAAAGAAGAAGAAAAAAAATGAGCCCATTTATATGCAGTGGATGAATGTGGCAGTTAATGGTTAACAACTGTATCGCAGCACGTTTAAAGTGAACTGCGTTGCAACACAGCCACGTTGGAAAGTATGATGGGCAACATGAACCTGAAGTAAAGCGTTTGATGGCAGGCTCCACTCGATATTTGGATACATTTCTGTGCGTTTTCTGTGAAAGCCTGATATTTCAAGCAAGGATCAGCTACCAAAATGGAAATCCCTCCAATGTGCTGCCAAATGTTAAGATCAGCCTATAACTCTTCTCAAAAGATCTGCTTGTGATCTGGAAATACAACAGAGGTTGCCAAATACCCCTCTGGCCATAATGCATTATGTATTGAGCAGCTTAGTTTTTATGATTTATCTGTATGGATTTGGCCATTCGCTTCTGCATCAAATCATGCTGTAAAGAGAAAGGGGAAAGGGAAACATTTGGAGACAAAAAGGCCTGATCGTGAATCATATTCTAAATTGACATCCAGTACCTCTAGATAGAAGAGTTTCTAGAGGGAGAATTTTCTGGGTATGACAAAAGGCAGGCCACATACTGCATAACAAGGAGGACACATGGTATTTTGCAAACGCTAATCTGCAAACCTCTCAAAGTGGAGATGATCTGACTTGGAATAACCACCAATTCTTTGTATGAAGTCACTTTCTGAATGGTGCACTTACTTCCTCACTGTTTTTTCCTATGCGAGCGAGCTCGCAGTTAAGAAACGCAGCGCTGGTCTGAGTAACGGAGCCTTACACTCGAGAGTTGTGTAAAGTCAAACTAGTCACAGTTTAACAGTTAGCACCCAGTCCTCTGACCAAAAAGCTATTCCGTTATCACTTTTTGAAGAGATATACCTCGACTTCAGGCTTGCATAGACCATGGTATTGTGGTGTATGTGGTTCAGCTATCACATCGCAACAGGTTTTAAGGTATTGCTACTTTATCTCTGGGTTTATCATTAACCCAAGAGGTTTTAACAGCCAGATCTGACTGTAACCATACCGCCTTAGCCGTTAACCTGCGAAGATCACGAAAGAATTAAGTTCCCTATAAAAATGTATTACGTAGGATTAAGTCAGTTAGAAAGTCTTCCCATCACTTCCCTTCCTTGCAACTCTGATGTCTTAGCTGTGCGACGGCTCCAAATCATGCTGCACTCTGTTTTCCCAACATGTGTACTAAGTCCCCGCACATCAATGAATCTGGCCCCTGCGGAAGATTTAGGAATAAAGCGAACAACAATGATAAAAGAAAAGAGAGAGGGGAAGAGAACGAGAGGAAATCCAGTTGAAAGAAGGACTGGGCATATTGTAATTAGTTGCACCTGTTTCCTTTAACTCAGCTCCAGTTTCCCTCTACAAACGCATGCAGATTACCCATCAAAGCCCCTGGTCGCCGCCTCTCCTCAATGGATCCTTTGTTGCCAGTTGTCAGGGAGGCGGCCTACAAAAGTGTGTAACACAAGCAGGCCACATAGCTCTACAGCTTACAGTACATGCAGGCCTCCAGCATGACACACCATCCTCCAGCCGCATCTAGAATAATAGCGAGAGTGTACAGACAAAGAGTCTGGATCGCTGTGGTCTCCATTTGAGATACTCGGGGACACTTTGTTTTGGATATTGACCACAGCCGCTGCATCATCTGTCGAGACACTAACGTACGGAGGCCTGCAGCCACTTAAAACGCATGCCATCGGCACGGGGACATGCTTGGAGGGGCAATGCTCTGGGACCTCTGAGATAAAGAAATTAAACTAATCATATTACTACTACTGCTGCTACTACTTGTATTACAACTACTACTGATAATAATAATATTTCTTGTTTTAAATTATGCAAATTATAAAAATGGATGGAAGAACCAACATGCAACTCAATACCCAGTAAATGTATTAGCAAATAACTTAAGACAGAAATAAACTGCTGTCAAAATAAGCACTATAATATTGCAAGATACACTGAATTAGCTGGTTGTTCTCAGCAGATTAAATACGATAACTTTCTAAGGCGGCAATTTGAGCCAAATCGGCGAGCAGAATATCCCTACAGCTGAAAACAGACTTTCTACTGTATGTTTACAACTATTATTTCATTAATGTGCTGTAGTCCAGATCCCAAAGTCATTTATTGAGCTGTTGGATGATAGCCTTGCTCATAATCAATATCATGTATTGACTTGTTGTTTCTGCATCTGTTAGTTGATGATGTGGATTCTGAACTGTTCCAGTGTAGAATACTATTCGGCTGCGGCCATATCCAGGGGTTTCACACATTCCTGTGTTCACCACCTAACAAATCATGGTGCACCAATGTCCATGACACCTGTGTCACATTGCTTATAATCCCACACTTGTTTTTGACAATACTCTTGTGAGCCCATTCAACGGAGGCATCCACTAGTGCACAGCAATGACATCGTCCAGTTGATGGGTGTAACAGCACTCATTAAAAAAAAGAAAAAGTATTTGACTGGGTTATCGGTTCAGAAATCCACAGCAGGAAACCGAGCATTTTCCTCCATAAAATAAGTAGTGGGAGGGTCAACCGCAGTCTAGTAGGTTACAGCAGTACTGTCATTAAGCTGGACTTAGGTTCACATGTTCACCTCATGGAATGTATCTGACAAAGAGCATTATGGTGGAAGCAGGGGGTAAAAAAAGGGAAGGGACAGCTCCGTATTCAAGCGCTAATTAGAAAAATTAGATCTATGAAAGGCAGCGAGTGATCTAGGCCTTCAACCTACGTCTGTGTACCCCTGTAGCAGCACAAAGAGGAGGCAACAATGAGCGCTGAGGAGGAGGGGGGGGGAATAAATAATTTAATCCATTATCTACTCTGCAAAGCTCATCAGCACTGCTACACAATGGCCACGATTGAATTGCTGATTGCATTTCTCTCCTACCCTCCAGGAGAAAATGCCCGTGCTCCAACTATGTGCACTCAGGCTGCCAGCAGAACCAAGAGCAAGAGAAAGAAAGAAAGAGAGAGAGACAGAGAGAGAGAGACAGAGAGAGAGAGTAGTGTTGAGTGTCTTCCACCAAGGTCAAACTACAATACAGCAATCTAATTAAGAGTATCACAGAGCTTCCTGTTCGGGGTCAACCTTCCCGTTGTGCTCATAGGGTTGAAGTGTCTATTATGTTTTGAGTCATTTACTGTACATTTGTATGATGAATATGACCCTGATTAAATCTCTCTAATTTCTTCCCACTCCATCTCACCCGTCTATGTCCAATTTCATTTCTCAGAGTTTAGCAAAAGGCAGGGTACCATTGTTGTCCTCCGCTTGGCACCTGGACTAGCAATTATCAGTCTGTATGCGTGGATTACTGCTCTGCAGTAAGGGGTTTTTTGGGTTGTTTTTTTTTTTTGCATCGAGCAATTAGTATTTTGTAGCTATGCCTCTTCATTCGTCAAATTTGAGTAGGCAAGGGACCATTAATGAATTACTCTGGCAATGCTCTCTGATGTCGATGGCTTTCACGCCCCCCCCCCCCCGCCGCCGCCACATCATTTGCAATCTATCATCTCTGCCAGGCTTAACTATAGTAAGAATGTCAGGAACACTTGAGTTTTTCTTGGCTCAACGCCTCTGACATGCTGGCTTCATTTTACCTTCCATTCCAGAGCAGTGCATTTACATAAAACACGGTGAAAGTAGTACACATAAAAGTCCCCTTTGGCCAACCGCTTTAAGGTCCTGTCCACAGTCCCAGCAAGGGGGAGTCAAGCTGCCTCTGCTCTGCTCTGTTTGTTTTATGGAGCAATAGTGAAATCACTCAGAGGTCAGCTAGCTTCAAAAAAACTGTGCTGGGTCTCTCTTGGTCCACTGGAAAGGGGTCCAAAAAGAGTCCAGAGGGCCATTGCTGGTTGCCCAGCCAATTTTCATTGACAAAACCAGGTCATTATTTCGTGAGCAAATATAGCAATATGCGGATCACATGTTGTGTGTGTGTGTGTGTGTGTGTGCTATGACAGAACAGCTTTGCACATGTTGGTGCTGCTGCCTGACTGGCCTATCCATCTTGAGCATGTGGGGATGCAGTAATAGACATATCATTAGACAAAAGCCCAAAATGCCCTCTTACACAACAAACAGAATTATGGTTACCCCGTTTACACATCTTGAATTAATTTGAGTGGTGTCATTACGCGAGTGCAGCACAAATTATCCAATACCAAGTTAAACTATTTATAGTCCCCACAAGGCCTGAGAGCAAACCGCGCCTAATGGTGTAATCTGTATTCTTAATGGTAATGCACTATTAGTTTGCTCCATTTAGCTTTGTACAGGTGCATTAATAGGGCATGGTGAGCAGTTTTCACCAAGTCCAAGTCCCCCCCCCCCCCCCACACATCAACTTTCAGTAGGGCCAACGCTCCCTCTAGTGGACTATGGAGAAAGTGACACGTCCAAACTACGTCTTGACAATACAGTATCTCACAGAAATGACAATTCAGACACCGCTTAGAATTTCTGATTATGAAATAAGCAAGGCATAGGAATAAAACTAAAAAGTATTTCAACCATTTTGTGCTATAAATGAAACGGATTTATCATTTCCATTTACCACTATTGTAGTAAGAAATGGACAGAGAATTAAAAAAAACAAAAAAACGGTACAAAGCCAACATGACTGCGAAGTTACAAAACGACAAATAACACAGCAGGATATACTTCTGAAATATCCTGCTCCTAATTAACCTTCAAGCTCATCAGCCACAATCAATAAAGAGTGTAGGCTCTTTTAATTGAGAAGAAGTAATTATCAGACTGTATTCATCGCGTTAATGAAACAATGTTCCAATATGCCTCCAGCAAAACTGTTAATTGAGTTCTATTTTTTTCTAGACCGGCAGGGTCCTCTTGTGTCCACGGCCACAGCCCACAGTGCGTCAGATGGGTTGGGGCCTTTGTGCTGTCGCCATGTAGACACAGGAACAGGCTGTGGACTGGTGGAGCGTGCGCGGCTCATCCCTACTGACACCCTCCCTCCTTCCTGTCTACTCACCCATCAGAGAGCAGACAGGAGCTGGTAATAATGCTGTCCTCAGCAGATCATCCCATCCCAATCTGTTATTTCACGGTTTCACTGGTTAAGCACTCCCTGTTGACTAAGATATAGCGAGGCAATTATTCTGTAATTATGGAGTCAAAAGCGGGGTGGATTCTAGAGTCACTTCTAGGGCAGAGGTAAATTACTGTATGAGCTCAAAAGGTTTTTTCAACCAATCGCTCCAATAATTGATTTCTACCCCACACAAAGACAATGGAAAATCCTCATTTGGTTTGGGGCATGCCAGTCTTTGCTTCGTGTATGTGGGCGCTATTTACAAAAGTATGATTTATAAAAACCATTTGTAAAAGATTTTCTAAATTTTGCATAACTAAAGAGCTGACTGTTTTAATGAGCGGAAGTAAGGCCAAACATGGGCAGGGAAAAAAGCACCTTGTAATTGCAATGTCCATGCTTCTAAAGTCGTAGCATTTTTTAATGATGCAACAACTCCCTCTACAGACAAATGAACAAATTAAAAATTTTTTTTTAAAAAATCAGCAAAATGAACAGACCCCACTTATGCCAATTCAAGTATCAGAACAATCTGTATTAAGATGAAATTATTTTACATCACTTGATTCATCTGGCAACCATGCATGTTGGTTAGGTGACATACAGTATTAAACACTGGATAATGCTGGTAGTGGTTACAATGGAAGAAAATCAGGCAGGTCACTTGCAGATAAGCATTTGTTTAGGTTGGTTGTTGGAGTGAAGGAAAATTTCATTAAAAATTGAACTGGCATGTAAACGTAATACATAACTAAAAAAATGAAAATGCTGCCATGGGTTGGGATTATCTACATATTGATTAAAAAAATCCAATAAAAAATACTGCGTTCACTATACACCAATGAGCCAAAACATTATGACCAGTCACAGGTGAACCGAACAGCGCTGATCATCTCTAAACAACGGCACATGTCAAGGTTTGTGTAGATTAGATGGTAACCGAACAATCAGTTCTCGTAGTCAACGTGTTGGAGACACGGAGAAATGGGTAGGAGGAAAGACCCGAGCAACTTTGACAAGGGCCAAATTGTTATGGCCAGACAACTGGGTCAGAGCATCTCTGAAATGACAAGGCTTGCGGGATGCTCTCGGTCAGCACTGGTGAGTACCTACTGACAGCGGTCCGAGGAGGGACAAACCACTAGGCTATCCCGTCTGGCCCGAACTGACAGAAGGTCTACTGTGGCACAAGTCACAGAACATTTTAATGATAGTTATGGGAGGAATGTGTCATAACACACAGCGCATTACACCCTGTTGCAAATGGGGCTGTGTTGCCACAGACTGGTCAGAGTGTCCATGATGACCCCTGTACACCGCCACAAGCATCTACAATGGGCATGCAAGCATAGGAACTGGACCTTAGAGCAGTGGAAGAAGGCCGTCTGGTCTGATGAGTCCCGTTTTCTTTTAGATCATGTACATGGCCATGTATTTGTGTGCCGTTTACCTGGGGAAGTGATGGTACCAGGACACACTGTGGGAAGACAAGCTGGTGGAGGGAGTGTGATGCTCTGGGCAATGTTCTGCTGGGAAACCCTGGGTCAAGCCATTCATGTGGACGTCAATTTGACTTGTGCCACCTACCTAAACATCATTGCAGACCAGGTACATCCCTTTATGGCAATGGTATTTCCTGATGGCAGTGGCCTCTTTCAGTAGGATAATGTGCCCTGCCAGACTGCACACATTGTTCGGAAATGGTTTGAGGAATATGATGAAGTGTTCAAGATGTTGCTCTGGCCTCCAAATTTTCCAGATCTAAATCCAATTGAACATCTGTGGTATGTGCTGGACCGACAAGTCCAATCCATGGCGGGTCCACCTCGCAAATTATAGGACTTGAAGGATTTGCTGCTAATGTTTGGTGCAAGATACCACAGGAAACCTTCAGGGCTCTTGTAGAGTCCATGCCTCGACAGGAGAAGACCAACAGCATATTAGGCAGGCGGTCATAATGTTTTGGCTCATCCGTGCACGTTGCAGTGAAGGCACTGTCAATTCTCATACCACCACCCTGCTGAACATGACCCTGTGACCAAACACAGAACAAAGTCACAACTATGTAAATGTTATACTTGTAAACCCTGTTTTCAGACATTCAATTCGATTCTCATTTCTCTGACTCAATGCTGCTGCCATGTTTGTTTCATAGAATACAAAATGGAGAAAAAAAAGAGAAGAAGTTATTGTCAGCTATATCGAAGACACTGATGAACGTATGCCTGTGTGTATGATAAAATACTGACACAATGTAATATTTTTTCTAAAAATTGAGAACACCTGTGCTGGATACAAAACTTATTATTATAGACATATTATTGTTAAGGTCACGCACCAAAGGATGCAAGGTTTGAGTATATTTTCTTCATAATTTGGTCCAAGGACAGGGATGCATGGTATGCACACATGCTGATTTGTTTTTGTTTTTTCTTTTCAATCATCCTTTCTGTAGTTTGTAAACAATTACTGATACACCCCAAATAAAATAAAGAAAACAAAATAATATACCACGGCTATCTTACACTTCCTAATCCAGCAGACAATATGCCCTTATAAAACTTGCTGGGGGAATGAATTAGGTAAAAAAAAAAAGTATGGTTTAAAATTATTTCAACAGGTTTAAGTTCATTCAAGTTGAGAGTCCACCATAAAAGCAAAGACATGACTTGTAACAGGGTGAATCAAATGCTTCTAGTATGTTGTTTTTCCAAGTATTTAAAATGTGCTCTAATATTGCACTGCTTATTGTAGCTTGACGGTTTCTTTACAAAAAGGAAAGCTGTCACGTCTGCTGGACCAGTAATAATATCACAGAATTTTAGACAATTTTTGAAAAAAATAATAATATTCCAATCATGTCATTTTATGCATTTAAAATGCATCATCATGCCATTGTAATAAGCTATTTAGTGTGAAAGCCAAACGGCCAGAGTGCAAATTTTGAGTGAAGGCCATCGTTGAGTCTTGGTTAGGGCTTTGCTGCATCACACAAGAGTCGCTGAATTTTTGAGCCCCAGCAAAACTTTCCTCCATGCAGTGATTCAAGCAAAGCTCTTTGTAGAATTAACATCACTTGACATACGTTGATTCCCATGTGCCCGTCTTCTTCCCAGTGTATATAACTTTAAATGAAGACCTCATAAGCTTCCTGTGGCTTTGGCCACCTTGTTGTTTCCTCTGACTATGCCTTAGTTCACTTTGGGATAGATTTTTTCATAGAAGAAGCTCTGTGAAAGGATGTAGAGTTCTCCATCTTTTTCCCTAACAGCATGTGCACGTGCAAACTGAAACTGTTCAAGAGCAAACTCGTAAAACTCATTTTCGATTTTCCAGATCTCTGACTGCTGCAGCTTGGCTATGGTCTCTTTGGTAGGGGGCTTCTTTTCGGTTGTTTTTCGCAGGTGGGACCTCTTTCCTAGAAAAGACAGGGGAACGAGTCCATCAATCTGAGCAACCAAGAGTTGCAGCAAATTGGCAGTGGAGGAACTGAAGTGGGTTCTCGCCAATCGGGTTGTATCAAGGATTAGCAGGATTGAGAATGGCATGAGGGCAAGACAAGCAAGGTCTCAATTACATAATGGTTTAATTGCTATGCTACCTTCTTTGACTCTACCAACAAAGCTGAATGAAGGACATCTCAGAAATTAGTATTTTACAAGCATTCCAGACTAGCATAGCTGCAGTTCGAGCTGTAAGAGGAATCAGCCTAGGTCAGTACCTGTTCTGTAGAGCTCTGTGGCACCTTTGAAGAATCGTGGAAGTGCTGCCTCAAGGATCATGATGAAGTCCTCAAGCTCCTCAGTTATGCCAACCAACAGGTATTCATTCACCAGGTTATACTTGGCCTGCTCCAAGGCCCATCGACTGCCTGTGTTCCTATAACAATGAGCAACACTTGTTCACTTTGTGTGCAAATCAAAAATTCACTGGCACAAATTAAAAACTTTCAAAACAAAAAATAAGGTAAACTAGCACAACCTTCATTTAGCATTCTAGAATGCCATTTTTTGCAATATTTGACCTTATTCTTATTCAGAAGAGAAAAATATATATTTCACACACTACACCTTAAGAACTTTGCAGTAAACATAGGTCAAAGAAATTTTACAATATGGTTTGATTAACATGTTAGCATTTAAGTATTTTTATTTTAAATTTATTTCTGATTTTTCCCTTTTTCTCCCAATTTAGTGGCCAATCGATCCCTATTTTTTAGTTCAAACACCCACCCTCGTACTGCATGCGTTCGCCAACTGCATCTCTCCGGCTGGCAGTCTCGAAGGAGACGCCTCGCCACTTTCGTGACAAGGCGACTCCAGGCCAAACCACTGCTTTTTCCGACACACACAGAGACGCATTCATGTGACGAACACAACCCGACTCTGCGCCCCTCCCGAAGACAGCGTTGCCAATTACTACTGCTTCATCGAGTCCGGCCATAGTTGGATCTGACAAGACTGAGGCGCAAACCCCAGTCCCCAGTGGGCAACTGCATCGATACAAAGCCGATGCTTAGACCGCTACACCACTGCAGACCCTTGAGTATTTTTACAAAAGTATAAACGTTTATATATTTTTTCAAAGCATGTGATTTTCACCAAAGAAATTCGATCTTTTTGATTAAAAGGATGTCTTTCATTGTTGCCAGAATGAATTGCTTCACAAGGTAAAGCAAAAGGACTTATGAGAACTTATGAGAATGTATTGTAACTTGTATTGTATTGTAACTAGATTGTATTGTAACTAAAATGTAACTTATGAGAAGATATTTTTCTGTAGTTTTTCCACTTCTGGTCCCAATTTCAATCTCTACAATGGGAGTTACGCAGCAGATGGGGGTAGTTATACAGATTTCTATTAGTCTTATAATTCTATTAGATTAGAATCACTGTTTGGTGAGTCACTGTTTGGTAAAATTCCGTTTCTAAGCAGACAGATTAAAGCTAGATGGGTAATTTCTTTCCTTGGCCTGTGACAACGGGCAGAATTTGCTATCTTAATTGTTGAACAAGTTATTTCAACCAAGAAAATCAGTAGCTCCACTAGCCTCTTGTTGCTAAGACAAGTAGTAAGGTTACAAATAATTTGGCATGATCTTGTTAAACTACATTTACATTTTCTCATTTAGCAGATGTTTTGATCCAAAGACACAGTCAGTAAGTAGTTGATATAATTGTATCAACAAGCATCTTGGACCACTGAATAGCAGTCATATCATAGCTGAGTGCGTATGTCATGTCTAAGTGCAAAGTTGTGAACTTTATGTGGACCAAAACCAGAAACCAATCTTGACAGGTTGAAAACCAAATATGTAGCATCATTCTTGATTCATTTCAGCAGGTGGATTGCACAGGCTGGGACAGCAGCAAGACATGCATTGCAATACTCTACATGATAAGAGTTGACTAGGGCCTGAGCCAGAAGCAGCGCAGCGTGCTCTGATAAGTGTGGCTGGATCGTTTGGATCTTCTATAGAGCAAAACAGCAGGAACGGGAAACAGCCGCAATGTGGTCAGAAAATGAGAGCATGTTGTTGATCATCACCCCAATTTTCCTTGCAGATTGGCTCAGTTTGCCAACATTTCTTTACTGGCTGATTTTATGTGTTGTACAAGGACAAATCCAGTATGCTGTAGAATACTATCAAAGGCCAATGGACCGTCATACACCATCAAGAAGGTGTATGTTTTGTTATTATCCAAATTGTCAACTCCTCTTCAGTGTTGCAGTTTCAATTTAAAAAAAAAATCAACCTGTAATGTCAAAGTAGGGGTAAAGACTGCCACGACTAACAGATGACAATGCCGCATAAGCAAGTACTTTTACCAAATGCTTAAATACATTTAATTTTAAGTAGGTTAATTGCAGTTCCATATGAGGCATGCATTAACTCAAAGTGATTGTTCTCTGAAAACATAGAGGGTGCAGGGCACTCACCAGCACTCTGAATGGTGGCCGCAGAAGAAGGGAATCTGAAGCCAGAGCTTCTCAGGAGCACAATCAGAACCCCCCGACGATACACATTCATCAAAGGTCTTAGATGCGGGAAACAATAAATAAATAAATAACGGAATACTTTTAAAAAGATTACATATTCTTCAAGGTAAGCACTAAATTACCAAATATGTGGACAGAAATTAGTATGACAGGAAGGAAAACAAATATAAATAAAATAAGTTAACAAGCACACATCGAAGCAAACTCAATATTTTGGAAAAGCACCAAGTTAAGACCTTTTTGTCCCCCTGTTTCCGTCGTCGCAAGCCAGGTCTGTAGTCGTCTCCAAAACGCAGGAAGTAGTAGTATGACACTAGACGCTCTATAGGGTCCCGGACCACATTTATATACATTGGCTTGCCTTTCACCCCATACCTAAAGAGCAGTAATTAGAAGAATTGTAAATTGATATTGAGTTTATACTTTTTTTACTTTCTACTGAAGGGACCAAGTGTATATAGAGTAGAACCTTTTGGACTGAAAACATGAACCCATCCCACAATGCAGAAACATGCCCACAGATTTTAGCTGTAGTTAAAAAGTGTTGTGTCACACTATGGGATGAACTAGGATGTTATGGGATGAGCTGGCCTAACTGCCCGACAGCAAACCACAAGTCTACAGTTACTAAATGATATGAAATGATAATGTCAGTATTGATAAGGCAAACAATACTAATTAAGGATAAAGAACATTTTAGTAATCAATACAAGACCTCTTTTTATTGGCTTGGCTGTTTATTACTAATCTGGATATTAATAATGTTTCAACAAAATGAAGAGATCTTACTTTGAGAAGTCCAGATAAGCTACATGGCCGTGGTAGAAGCCAGGCTTCATCTCTCTCCAGGAGGTGACGTTCCTGACAAACCGCACCTGAGGCCAATATGAAAACTAATTAGATTGCCACAGTAAAACAATTGCCCTTTAATGGTAGAAATTGGGACAGAAAGGTAAAAATGATTGTTCGTTTACTGGAAAATTATTTGTTTCTATTTGAGGGATAAACATAAGAAAACTCTATCAGAGAAACTGCTGCTTATGGTCAATGTGAAGGCTTATTTGTTTCTATGCAAGTCTTAGAAAAATGGCCATTATGGTCAGTTCTTGCAAATTTATGGAATGATTTATACATTTTCTTTTTCAATGAATCAAAATACAGTAGGCCTACATCAGAATACCTATTACTAAGACCCGATTGGTAAGCAATGATATGCAGAAAGACTGTATTGCTTTTCAGATTTTCTCAAAAGGTAAAAACATCAACAGCTTAGCTGTATCAATGGGTGAACAAAGTTGACATTTCATATCAAGAGTATAAACCTAAAATAATATTAAAATAACTATCACCCAAAGCACTAGTGCTATTGCCACTGTATATGTTTTTAGGGTCCCCCCCCCTTTTCTCCCCGATTGTGTCTGGCCAATTACCCCACTCTTCCGAGTTGTCCCAGTTGCTGCTCCACCCCCTCTGCCGATCCGAAGAGGGCTGCAGACTACCACGTCTCCTCTGACACATGTAGAGTCACCAGCCGTTTCTTTTCACCTGACAGGGAGGCGTTTCACCAGGGGGATGTAGCGCGTGGGAGGATCACGCTATTCCCCCCAGTTCCCTCCCCCCATCCGAACAGGCACCCCGACCGACCAGAGGAGGCGCTAGTGCAGCAACCAGGACACATACCCAAATCTGGCTTCCCACCCGCAGACACGGCCAATTGTGTCTGTAGGGACACCCGACCAAGCCGAAGGTAACACGAGGATTTGAACCGGTGATCCCTGTGGTGGTAGGTAACAGAATAGACCACTACGCTACCTGGATGCCCCAGGGTTCCCACTTTAAGTCAAATGTCAAATTCCTTGACTTTTCCCTGACTTTCACTGAATAAAAAGCTGAACTTCCATGACCTATAATGAATGGAAAAACAGGCTGCCTTTGTGCTGAGCAAACAAAAAACAGCCACAGTATTTTAAACCCATCAATTTGTGAGCTTTATTCACAAGTTCAGGCATTTTTAGTACAAAAAAGTTTTCACTGTTTAAACAGTGCACAATTATGATCACATACAAGTAGGCCTACACACCCTTATAATGGGCGCTGAAAAAAAATCAAGTAACCATAATCACTCACACAATATGAGAAATGTGTAAAATAACCCAATGCAGAGAAATACTGCATTGAAAATATTGCATTTTGATAAATGGCAACTAAAATTTATACACGCTACGAACTAGATTTGCTGATATTCTATGACTTGGTCCAAAAAATGATCAAATCCCTTGACTTTCCATGTCTGGAATAGACTTTTAAAAATTCCATGATATTTCAGAAATTCCATGACCCGTGGGAACCCTGTGTTTTAAAAGACCACTTCAATGTACAATTGAATTTTCATGTGTTCAATTGAGTTCAACTTTTAACTTTCTAGCAGTGTAGTTCTCTTCCTTTGCCTCCAACTGGTGTAAACTTTGGAAAGGAGAAAGACTGTAAAATGGAGGGGTAGGGCGTTGTGAAATGGCAGACAGGATATTACCTCGGCACAAGCAGCCAAAAATAACACTTGGATAGCTACAGGGCATATGTCATAAGCAGCAGTAACAGTAATACAAATGCAAGGGGTTTAACAGGTCAGCACTGCATGCCACTGACATGCATATTGTCTGTGGCTCTACAAAGATGTGCAGAGTCTGCAGTTGCAGGCAATGACAAACTGAGTCTCAGCTAAAATGCAGTTCTTTTTGCCATGATTTCCTTGCCAGTTATTTCATGTGTTTCTAATCCTGAACCCAAGTCCCAACTTTAAAACAGCCCCTTTAAGTAGTGAGGATCACCCTCGAAAACCAAGTTTGTCTTCACAAGTAAGGTGGGCTGTCAAAGGTCAAACCTCACAAGTACAGCCGTAATTGCACATGTGCGCGCACACACACACGCACGCACGCACGCACGCACGCACGCACGCACGCACGCACGCACGCACACACACACACACACACACACACACAATAGCAGACAGACAGACAGTCTTGGATAGGTCAAGATGTGAGACTGCATACAAACCCTTTAAGAGATGTGTAGGAATTAGGGGCTGTCATGATATAATTACAATAACAACAACAACAACAATAATAATAATAATAACTATAACACTTTTCTAAAACAATGTTACAAAGTGCTTTACAAAGAAATAAAACCAGACAAGGCAAAAATAAGTAAAACCAAATAAGTAAGAGTAAAAATAAAAACAAATACCAAACATTTGTAACAGCTTTCATAAAAATAAAAGTTTTAAGATGAGATTTAAAAGAAGCCAGAGACTTGGTTAGACTTGGTTAGTCTTAGTTCGACAGGAAGAAATGTCCATAGTATGGGGACTTTAACAGCAAAAGCCCGATCACCCTTTGTGACAAAATGAGACCTAGGAATAACCAGCAGGGCTCCATCTGTGAATCTTAATGGTCGAGAGGTTGTATACCAGGTCAGTAAATCAGAAATGTATGTAGCAGCAAGACCATAAGACCATTTAAAGCCTTAAAAATTTAAAAATCAATTCAAAATGTAACAGGGAGCCAGTGTAGATAGGCAAGCACAGGAGTGATATGGCCATGCCTCTTTGTCCCGGTAACGAGCTGAGCAGTGGCATTTTGTACCAACTCCAGACGGCGGAGGAAGCCCTTGGTGATACCAGAGTAAAGTGTGCTACAATAGTCAAGCCGAAAATAGATAAAAGCATGTACAAATTTTCACAGATCGGCAATTGATAAAAATGACCTAATTTTGGAGATCACCTTGAGCCAGAGAAAGCATGACTGAACAACATCCTTCCATTATCCGAACCGCTTATCCTGCTCTCAGGGTCGCGGGGATGCTGGAGCCTATCCCAGCAGTCACTGGGCAGCAGGCGGGGAGACACCCTGGACAGGCCACCAGGCCATCACACAGGGCCGACCCCCCCCCCCCCACACACACACACACACACACACACATTCATACCTAGGGACAATTTAGTATGGCCGATTCACCTGACCTACTTTGGACTGTGGGAGGAAACCGGAGCCCCCGGAGGAAATCCACGCAGACACGGGGAGAAAATGCAAACTCCACACAGAGGACAACCTAGGACGACCCCCAAGGTTGGACTACTCTGGGGCTCGAACCCAGGACCTCCTTGCTGTGAGGCAACCGCGCTAACCACTGCACCACCGTGCTGCCAACTGAACAACATGTTTGATTTAATTATCAAAACCGAGGTTAGTATCGACTATTACCTCAAGTTTCCTGGCAGCCTGCTTAAGACTACCTGACAAACCACCAAAACTAGTAACAAAAGGGCTAATGGAATTTTCAGGACCGAACAGAATGACTTCAGACTTATCATTAAATTTGAGAAAATTTTCAGCCCATCCAGGATTTAATGTCAGAGAGGCAAGTTGTGAGATTTGCTGGGGCACTAGGATCTGTGGGTTTTAGTGGCATGTATAACTGAGTGTCATAAGCATAAAAATGGTAAAGCACATTGTAATTTTGAATGACCTGGCCAAGGAGCAGCATGTATATAGAAAAGAGAAGGGGGTCAAGAACTGAGCCTTGAGGGACACCACAACTCAGCTGAGCCATTGAGGAAGTCAAGTTACCAAAAACAACATAAAAAGTTCTGTTGGTGAGGTAACATTTTTACAAACTAACAGCCGAGCCTTTGAAGCCAACTCAAATCTCTAAGCGATGTAAGATGATGTTGTGATCGACTGTGAGAAGGCAGCACTTAAGTCTAAAAGAACTAAAATCGAGCCATCACCTCTGTCTGCAGTCAGCAGTAGGTCATTAGTGACATTAACTAGAGCTGTCTCGATACTATGAAGTGCTCTAAAACCAGATTGGAAACTGTTAAAAACATTATTAATGTTAATAAAAGAAATCAACTGAGATGAAATTACTCTCTCCAGAACCTTAGATAGAAAAGACAATTTGGAGATCGGTCTGTAGTTAGTTAAGGACGGGGGATCTAAATTCGGTTTCTTCAGCAATGGGTGAACAATGGCATGCTTAAAACTGTCTGCAAAAGAACCAGAGGCCTGAGAATTATTAAGAATTTGCAGAATAATGGGGCAAACAATTGAAAAATACCTCCTTGAGCAGCTTAGTGGGAATGATGTCTAAGATGCAGGAGGAGGAGTTCATATTATTGAAACTAGGTAAAAGAGGCAGAATTAACATGAGGAATGGAATGAATGCAAGAGGCTGGCTGGATTTGGGACTTGATATTCTCCACCTTATTTACAAAATGAGTGAGAACTTTTTTGGACAACTCAACATCAGGTTAAAAAAGAAAAAAGAAAAAAAGTGGAGGGACCATTAATAACAGAATCAATTACCCCGAAGAGAACTTTAGGGCTGTGGTTACTTTGTGATATTAGTTCAGAGAAGTACGCTGATTTTGCATCCTTATCTGCCTTCTGATAAGTTAACATTTGGTTTTTAAGGGTTTTATGTGCTAATTCGGACTTGTTGACCTTCCATTGTTCTTCTGATTTACTACAGAGTCTTCTAAGGGCACAAGTACGATCGTTCAGCCATGGGAAATTATTTGATTTGTTTCCCCTAGTTTCAAACGGTGCAGTTTGGCTGAGGATGGATAGGCACTGATCATTGAAGGAATTTAACAGTGCATTTGGATTGAGGGGGGATAAAGAGGGATTAAAGGATGATGAATTAAAAGCATCACAGAATTTAACTTCAGAGCCAGCACTGAGAATGTGACAGCATGTTTTAGAATAGTGACTAGGAATAGCGAGCTGTAGTGGGACTTAAAATGACAGCTTTATGGTCAGATACAAGCATATCCACCAGATTAAGACAACTCGAGAGTGAAACCAGATGAGAGTACAAGGTCTAAGATGTGGCCTTTGGGATGTGTGGCCGTTTTAACAGATTGACTGAGGTTAATATAAGATCCAAAAAATGGGAAGGCAGGGAATGGGAAGGACAACACAAATGAATATTAAAAATCATCAAGAATAAGCACCCTGTCATATATTTGCATGACAATAGATAGAAGGTCAGAAAACTCAGATAAAACTAACTGAATTATTCCATCCATTATCTAAATCGCTTATCCTGCTCTCAGGGTCATGGGGATGCTTGAGCCTATCCCAGTAGTCATTGGGCGGCAGGCAGGGAGACACCCTGCACAGGCCACCAGGCCATCACAGGACACATGTAACCTGAATTAGGGGGTCTATAAATTAAGATCCAGAGTAAAGGGGGAGGGCCAGTGATTAAAAAGCATAAAACCTCAAATGAGATAAATTACCAAAAGTATCAGGATGGCATTGAAGACCTAACTTACATAAAATAGATAGGGCATGGGAATATGAAAATACGCAAAATCAGGGGGCATAGCCTCAATCAGGGGAACAGTGTCCCCTGGGGACAGTCATGTCTCAGTAATCATAAAAAAATCCAGATTATTAGAAACAATAATATCATTAATGATAAAGGACTTATTATCCAGAGATCTCACTTTTATGAGGCCAAAATTGTTTGGGGTCGAAGCAGAATTAAAACCAATGGGAGTACAACAAATAGGACACATATTGCAGATATTTGCTCCAGATATTTGGTTGCTGTTGTTTATACTATTAGATACACTGTGTGGATGAGAGGCACGGTGCCTAATAATAGTCTGTATGGGGAAACCTCCCGGCGAGAGGGTCAATGACAGACGAGGCCAGGAGAGGGAGCCAGCGGGCAGAACAGTATTGTCGCGTGCCACCACAGGTGGAAGTGGAGGCTCCAGGAGGGAAGCGTGGGATGTGAACAGTCAGTCACGTGCAGAGGACTGTACGGCATGCTGCAGGTTGGCCACTATCATCCAGCTACCCAGCCTGTTTGGGTGGACGCCGTCAGATTTGAAGGAGAGACAATCCCAAAACAGATTAAAATTGTCAATAAAGCCAATATTGTGAGCTCTGCAGGCAGAGATGACCCATGTGTTGCAGTTTGAGAATTCTGCTGGAACGCCTCACTCCACAGGCCAACGTCGGTATAGGACCTGAGATAAAAACAGACTTTCCACAAGTACTTAAAAAGCTGCAAAGGTCCTTTTTTGGTTAATTCAGACTGCTGACGAGCTGCATCATTTGTCCCCACATGAACGATCACTTGATTGGTGGAGAACAGGACTGAGCGGATCAACCCTGGTTGTTTATTCAGGATATCAGGGACTGGCTCCAAGGAAACAGTGAGTGGCTGTGTTGAGAAAACGGATGTTCCTGATTGTGGAATCCCCAACAGTTAATGTGGCTGGGGGGAAAAGGGGATGAGGAGATGTCAGCTGTGGGTGTACACAATCCACACTGTGTTGAAATCGCCGACTGGGGATGAGGCGTCTGAGCAAGAGTGTTGTCACGAGGCAGTGACATCAGCTCTGAGAATGGATTTTTCTGCTGGCTCGGGGCAAGGAAGACTTTGAGAGCATCTAATCATGGCCTCTTTCAGGATCTTATGACGGGAAGAGGAGGTCATTACCTGGGATGAGGACTGTTGTTTTGGCTTCACAGTAGATGGACAGCCACCTGAAGACCATTAGCCACCAGAGGGGTAGCTGCAGTGTCGGCAGGCACCATTTTCTCAGAAGGGCTCCCATCAAGATGTGTCGGAGCTGCAGGAACATCAGCTGGGTGGACTGGAGTGTTGTCAGACAGGGTCACAAAGCAGTTGAAGAGGCCTATCATCTTAAAGAAACAGGACCAGAACTCAACTAATTTTGAACAGGAGAAAAACATATGACTATGATCGTGACCGTGCCAACACTTATCAGGTCTTGAAGATCCGTCGCCGTATTGCGAGAGGAGAAAACCCAGCTTTAATCGTATAACATCACTCAATGGGAACACAGACCATTCGCAATTGTGTTTTGTTGACTTAAAAGATTGCTTCCATTTTGTGCAAAATTGCAATGGAAACCAGCCTACAGACACAGGCAAGCCACACCACCACAGTGGTATTGAGAGAAAGAGAAGGAGAGCCAGTCAATGCTCTACAGCAATGAGAGAGTGAGGCTGCAAACGGCTACAGCACCAGAGCATACCGGCCATATGAGGCGTGCATGGGAAAAGGCAGACCCTGAGAAAAAGCGGTCTTAAAAATCCTATATCAGCCAGGCCCTATTACCTATATATATTATGCCCTATAAAAGCATCACAATCTTACCTGGTCCTGTAAAGACATGACAGGGTTGTTTTTGGTCGTATTGATGTGTAGGACGTGGAATCGATTCTTCCCACACAAGTCATAGGCAATGTTAGTGAAGGAGGTGCTGGCCGTCTTGGGCACTCTATTGTAGATGATGACCATGTCATCTGCTTCAGCCAGTGGTGGGGAGTCCCGGCCACCATCTTCACTGTGGCGCTGCTCTACTTCAGCAACCTCATGCCTTGCGATGGTTTGCTCTGGTGAGGAAGACAAATGACATGTAACATTGTCTAGAAAACTTTTGAGAGTTTAAATCCTTAATTCACAGCATTATGAAAAGCATAAAGACAATACTGAAGAAATACTAACAAAGGCAATAATCAGAAGTTACTCACTAGTCAGCAACTCTCAGCTATGATCTGGCCCTGATGATGTAATAAACACTGCAGTGCTTGAACAGTCCAGTATAATGTCTGGTGCACACTAGGGGATTTTCAAATCTTAACTGATTTTAAAAACGTGGGAGACCACAGACATAATGACAAATTTAACTGATTTTTAATATTTAATAGTAACAACACGCACACCAGATGATTCAGTCAAGATGCAGGGCCACAAACTTGGTGTTTATACTATACGAGTTCATAGTGGCAATACCAGGGACTTGGGATCTAACAGAAACTCGCATGATCAAACTGAATCACAATGTAAAACTCTTAATTGGCTTTCTCCCATCATAAGAAGACAGCGATATTGGCTGCATTTATTTTTAAATGTATACATTTCAATTACCCTCACGATTTAAAACAGTACCTTTCTCCTCTAATTATCAGTCTATACAGGTCCTTCTGATTGGAATAATCAATCCATCCATCCATCCGTTATCTGAACCACTTATCCTGGTCTCAGGGTCACAGGGATGCTGGAGCCTATTTCAGCAGTCATTGGGCAGCAGGTGGGGAGACACCCTGGAGAGGCCGCCAGGCCATCACAGGGCCGACACACACACACACACACACACACACACACACACACACACACACACACACACACACACACACACACACACACACACACTCACACATGCACGCACGCACGCACACATTCATACCTAGGGAAAATTTAGTATGGCCAATTCACCTGACTTACATGTCTTTGGACTGTGGGAGGAAACTGGAGCCCCCGGAGGACACCCACGCAGACACGGGGAGAACATGCAAACTCCACACAGAGGACGACCTGGGATGACCCACCAAGTTTGGACTACCCTAGGGCTTGAACCCAGCACCGTCTTGCTGTGAGGTGACCACGCTAACCACTGTGCCACTGTGCTGCCCTGATTGGAATAATCTACCTGTAAATATTTGCTCGATATCATCTTGCCACTCGTTTCATACATTCTGTTCTACACAGGTACGCAACATCCAGTTGGTGACGCTTCCCAGTCAGCTCGCTCTCATTGGCTATTGCGGGTTTCTGCTCAATATTCCATCACTGTTCCTTTCATACTACAGGATTTCAAGTTGTAAATATCAAACATGTTTGATATTTAGGATTTGAAATCAGGGAGACAACGATCCAGTCGGCAACATTAAGATTATATCTGTAAACCCCTCACACGACATGATCATTTGGGCAGATAAATTGGTTCAGACCAGCCTTGAATTGGGAACGCCCTGGCGATTGTCGGGAGGTGAATCAGACCCAAAAACAGCCCAATTATCCTCTAGTGTGGGGCCAGCATAAGGAGGTTCAGTCTTACTTCAGTACAACATTGCTTTTAAGTGATTAAATATCCTTCCACAGAAGTTAGTTGAATACAGTGTGGAATATCGTCATCATCAGCCATTTCTCCGGCGTCGGGTCACAACCCAACAGTGTGGAACATCATTTTCAAAATCCAACTCCAACTAGCACTTAGTTATAGCCTTAATGCTTGGTTTTATTCTCATATTCAACATGAAACTAGCCGTTGACAATGTCATTTAAAAGAAAGAGTACACATGTGCACTGAGGCTGCTGCTCAGTGAGCTGAACATGGATCTAAACATTGACTACAGATGAATGCTTCATAAAATCAATGTGATCAACTCGTGAAGCTACTCTGGCTTGTGAGGGTAGCTTAATGGAGCTTTGGGGGCAGAAAACCTCTGCCAGGTATATGGGTGGGGCTTCCCCTGTTTTGTTTAATGCATTTGAATATTGTCTACTGTATTGTGGGTACAGTCTTTGAAAAGGAAATTTCAAATGCCGTTTTCATTTTCATTTTCAAATTGTTAGAAAATTGCATTTTAACTTTAATTGACTTAAATAATGCGTGCAAAAATTGAATATTAGACTACATTGTGTATATTGCATTTTAATCTTCAAATTTAACGTTTGAATATTGTCCACAGTACAGCAAGGTTAACTCTTTGAAAATGAAAATAAAATGTCAAATGCTTTTTTCATTTTCATATTTTTCAAAAATTTTAATTTTGTGTTAGAAATAATCCTTGCATAAATGGCAAATAAAGTTACATTGTTTATAGTGCATTTTAATTTTAAAATTTGAATTAACATTTGAATATTGTCCACTGTACAGCAGGGTACGACTTTTAAAATTAAATTAGGGATCAGGAACACTTTGTCATTTCACGTCATGTACTTGCGTATATGAAATAAAACGAATTGCCACTTCCCCCAGCCCACAGCAGTACAACACAAAGCCAAAAACACATTCAAAAACTACAAGAACACATATATCCAAACTAACACGTATATCAAAACTAAAAAAAGAAAAAAAAATCACTGTCCAAGAGAACGAACGCCAGCCAGGATGAATGTCGGAACCACCGGTCTGCATGAGCTAGAACTTAGCTTAGCCCGCCCCGCTTCCGCATCCTGTCAGACCGCCCGAGGCGGAAATGCCAAGGGCGCAGCTCCAGGCAGGGTCCGTGGTCCCCGGGCCCACTAGACAAAGCAGACCAAGCTCTCTCAGCTGATCCAGTCCCAGCTCCCCTGGCCAGACACCCTTGACACACCTCCCCGCATTCCTCACGATGACATCAAAAACACCACAGTCAATGTCAACACAATGTCAAACTTTTCCATTTTCATATGGTCATTTAACGCCCATACGAGTATGTGAAAATGGAAATGCAAATAGGATTATTGCATTTTCATTTTCATTTTTACTAAAATAACACATATGTGGAAAATTATGCTATTGTGGAATTACATTTTCATTTTCAGGTTTTACATTTTCTTTTTAATATAGTCCCCTATAGGCATCTATACTTATCCTTTCTGTACCCCTGAGATTTAACACCAAAACTAGGCTGCCATCCCTATCTCAGCTATGCGTAGTACAGGACTCCAAACAATGAATAAAAAGATAATGTGGACATCGCCAAATACCATACATCTCATCAAGACAATGTGAGGGCAAGACCATTCATGCAGCCAAAGTAAGAAAATTAGTGAACTCATTGGTGCAATCAGGAGGAAGGCTAAGTAGACATCAGTTGTGAGGCATTTTTGAAACCAATTCTGAATCTGTCTTCACCTACTCGATACCTAAGCAATCAATCAAAGATGAGGATAAGGGGTGATGATCCAAACAAACCAACAAAGGCAGCCAATTTAGAACTTCACCCCAAACACTTTGAATGGTTGATGATGTGGGGACAGTGAATCAGGAAGTGCAGTGGATTAGTAAGGAGGAAGTGAGGGCAGCTATGAAGACGATGAAGAGTGGAAAGGCAGTTGGTCCTGATGACATACCTGTGGAGGCACGGAGCTGTTTAGAGAGATGGCAGTGGAGTTTTTAACTAGACTGTTTAACACAATCTTGGAAAGTGAGAGGATCCCTGAGGAGTGGAGAAGAAGTAGAGTGGAGAAGAAGTCTGCCTGTTCAATAGTTTTCTTATGTATTGTTATGTTTTTACTTCTGTATTAATTGTTGTTTGTTTGCCTGCCCAGGGACTGAAGATGCAAATTAGCTGCCGGCTAACTCTGGTGCAATTGTAAAATTGTGCGTTGTCCCTGTCAAATAAACAATAAACTAAACTAAACTAAGTATACTGGTACCGATTTTCAAGAATAAGGGCAATGTGCAGAACTGTAGCAACTACAGAGGTATAAAGTTGATCAGCCACAGCATGAAGACATGGGAAAGAGTAATAGAAGGCTAGGTTAAGAGGAGAGGTAATGATTAGCGAACAGCAGTATGGTTTCATGCCATGAAAGAGCACCACAGATGTGGTGTTTGCTTTGAGAATGTTGACTGAGAAGTATAGAGAAGGCCAGAAGGAGTTACATTGTGTCTTTGTGGATTTAGAGAAAGCATGATTAGGGTGCCGAGAGGGAGGTGTGGTATTATATTAGTCCATGGGCCAGAGCCCAAAATTTCCTATTTCGGTACACTCAAGGTGGCAATACTTACTTATAATTTTTGAAAGGATCCATGTCTGTAGATGATATTTTGGTATGATAACCATTCCTGAGTGGCAGCTGTATCACAGTTATCAGCTCATGAAGTTAACCACCCGCTAAAGTAAATTGCATTTTAGACGCTGGTGCATATCCTGGTTTAGCCTCATGGTCAGGACATTTTTCAATGTTCTATAATATTGTCTTTGGTATCATTTTAAAGGGGACCTTCGTAGCTTTCATTCAAGCCCTGTTGTGGATATTTCTCACAAATATAGAGGTCACTTGAGCTCTTCAACCCGTCAATAACACACATCTTTCTGCAATTTTCGCCTAAACTATATACTTTCTTTTAGCCCTGTGGCATCTAGGAATATCAGGGACACAAAACACAAAAACTGGAATACTCACAGGACTGTAAAGATTCAGGAAATGTATAATATACCCATACTATTTCATTGTGTGAGGTGATTGTGAACCTTAAATTAGAACGGCATTATTACTAAGAAACTAACTAGACCAAAGCCAGTTAGTCCATGGGTCAGACCAGATATCGATATCACCCAAGGTGACACAACTTCACTGGTGCCATTTTATTTGGTACACTAACAGAAGTAAAATAATACATGATAACCTTTCCAAATGAGCAGCTATTTCATTTTTCTTTCAGGAAACCTGTTTCTGTGCCTCTCACGATTGTGTATTTGCCCAGATTTTTACAAATATAGCATTTCAACACCCCTGGTACTGATTAGCCTAGCTTAAACTCTGGGACAGTTCTTAGTTGGCCAACAACCAAGGATAACCAGTACTGTGTACTTCCATTCATTGTGCTAAGCTAGGCTAACGTGCAGCCAGATAGCTTTCTACTAAACACATATAGAGGAAACTGGTATCTATCTTCTTGTCTCACTCTGGAGAAGATTGTAAGCTAATTTCCCATAATGTTAGCATGTTCTTTTAATGTATATGTTAATATGATTAGTTAAAGTGGCTATGAGGAACTTTCATCTTGTGTTGATTTTAGCGGCCTCATGTGGACAAAATACAGCTGTTGCATAGCAACTAGGTAATGTATCTATTTGTGGCTATGTAAGATAAATAATGGTAATATGACGCTGGTGAAGCAAAGTAAACTTTGTTTTAGTAGTGTTCATACACCTAAGTTACATGTATTTGTTTGTATGTGGCAGGTGAAAACTGACTGAATATGGCCACTGGTGAACAAGCAAGTTTTTACCCAATACCAAAGCGCCCACGGGTGGAGTGCATTATCCACTGTTCTGATGATACAGATAAGCTGGTTTCACTACAAAGTGTCGACTCATGGAGAACTCTGCTCAGGGCAGCTCAGATACGAAATCATGCACCAGTTTTGAAACTGGCAAAAGACATTCCTGAGGGACAGATTCCAGCAATCTACTACCACAGAAAGTGTCGCAGTATCTTCACTATGAAGCAAATTCTTGATGGCCTCCTTGCAAAAGAAAAGAAAAGTTGTGTCTCTGCTGAAGAGAAACAATCTAAGAGAGTAGCTCGACATGCTCCAAGTACATCTAGGACTTATGATGCAGAGTGCATATTTTGTCAGAAAAACAGCAAATATTCCAAGAGACAGAATACGAGAGAAGTACTGGTGCAGTGTCGAGAACTGCGAGCTGATGCAAAGATCAGGAGTGCAGCCACAAAGAAAAGGGACAGCAGAATCCTTGCCATTGTGAGTAGAGACCTTGTAGCAGCTGAAGGGCACTACCACAGGTCATGCTATAGACTTTACACCAAAGAAGAGGTTTCCAAAGGAGAGGTTGCCAGCAATGAAGATGATGATGCTGCAGCCCAGTATGAAGCTGCTGTGAATAAGGCATACAATGAGCTGTTCCTCTTCATCAGGATGGAGCTTTTTGGCAATCCTCAAGTGATGACAATGACTGATCTCTCTTCTAGACTGGTAGCTTCAATGAACTCCCAAGGCATTGCCCAAGTCAAGGAATCAACCAAGAAGCACATAAGGCGAAACCTGGAGAGTGAGTTTGCTGGAGCCTTGCAGATATTCCCTGATGAGAAAGGAAAATTCCTCCTCTATCCCGATAACTTGTCCATGAGGGAACTTGCCAAAGAAAATCAGTCTCTCAAAAGGGAGCTGCAGACCCTGAAAAGTGTCAGCGCACAAGATGTTATAGCCAAAGCAGCCATCAAATTGAGAGCAGACATTAAAAGTCAAGATGTTCCTCAAACCTGGCCGCCTGAAGTCAAACCAGAAGCAGAATGTCCTACCATTCCAGAGTCGCTCATTATCTTCCTGTACTCTCTACTCACAGGCTCAAATGATCCTGATCATGCATCCCAGAGAGTGCAGTGCCTTCTGCAGTCATTTGGCCATGACATAGTATATGCAGTGACATGTGGAAATACCAAGCCTTCCAAGCACATTGTTCTGCCATTCAGTGTCAAATCGTTGACAGGAAATGTAGAGTTGATAAACATCCTCAACCGACTTGGTCACAGTGTGTCCTATTCACAGATGGAAGAGATCAACACTGCCCTGTGTCTCCAGAAACTCTCATCATCAGGGAGTGGCATTGCCCTTCCAGCTAACATCCATCCTGGCATATTCACAACTTTAGCCTGGGACAATATTGACCGTCTTGAAGAAACTGTCAGTGGTGAGGGAACATCTCACAGAGTCAATGGGATTGCTGTGCAAGCAAAGCCAGTCAACCCACTTCCTGTCCAACCCATGCCCACTGTTCCCAAAACAAAGAAGAGAAGCATTGATGGACCCCCACCAATGTTACCAACTTACAATGCTGGACAACGGGTAGGGCCACCACAAAGCAAAAAGTCAGATGCCGATACTGCAGCCAATACTAAGCTTGCCAGAGAGAAAAACCTTCTTTGGGTCCTAGCACGCATGTCACAACAAGAAGAACAGTCAGTCAGCAGCTGGACAGGCTTCAACATCCTGACTCGAGGAGAGATGACGGTCATCCCCGACAATATAGGCTATCTGCCTACCATCCCCGACAATATAGGCTATCTGCCTACCATCAATGCTCCAGCGACACAAATGTCTACTGTCAACGAGGTGCTTAACCAGTCACTGAGCATCATGCAGTGCTTAGGCCTGAGGAAGATTGTCTGTGTCTTTGACCAAGCCCTGTATGCGAAGGCTGTCGAGATCACATGGAAACACCATGACAAGTTCCATGATATCATCGTTAGGCTTGGGGTATTCCACACCATCTGCACACTGCTGGCAATAATAGGAAAGCGTTTCCAAGATGCTGGACTCAAAGACCTCTGCATTGAGTCTGGCATGATTGCAGAAGGCTCAATTGCTGGTGTTATGGATGGCCGCAAGTACAACAGGGCAGTGCGACTACACAAGCTCCTGTATGAGGCTCTCATGCGACTGACCTTGAATGGTTTCCTGTCCTGGTTGGAAGAAACTCACAGGAATGACATGGTTCACCTGAATGAGACACTGAAGACCATTGACAGCCTTGGGAAAGAAGTCTCACAACATGCTTTGAAGGAGGTCCTCGAGAACAGCTCTTGTACATGCATCATGGATCTATTTGAAGTCTACCGTGAGTTCCTTAGAGGTGGAAACGGCAGCCTCTCGAACTTCTGGATGTCCTATTTGGACATGGTTGAAATCTTGTTGGGGCTCATCCGAGCATCCAGAGAGGGAGACTGGATGCTACACTTGGCTAGCATTCGAGCAATGATCCCATGGTGCTTTGCTTATGACAGGATGAGTTATGCACGCTACCTCCCCTACTACTACGCCCAGATGTCTGAGCTGCCCATCACACACCCAGATGTGTACACAGAATTCATGGAAGGAGGCTTCTCAGTCCAACTGGGCTCCACCAATCCCTTTGGCCGAATCCCTGTTGACCAAGCTATAGAAGAAACGGTGAACAAAGACACCCAAACAGCTGGAGGGACAAAGGGATTCAGCTTGAAGCCAGGAGCTGTGACCAAATATTATCTCACAGCTGAGTATAGAAGCATGTACCTCAGACAGCTGAGAGACCTGACAGGTCAAGGCAGGTGCAAATGGTCTCATCCAGATCTACAGAGTCCAATGATCAAAAGAGATGAAGCAGATGTCCAGTCTCTCATGGACCTTATGGAGAATAACTGGCTCAATCCTATGTCCCCTGATGAGATTGATTTGGTTAGCCTCTCCACTGGCAACATGGCTCCACCTGATGTGACCATAGATCTCTTGAGAGCTCTTGAGAAAGGAGAAGAGGCCAACCAAGCATTCCAGCAAACAAGGTTAGATGCAGACCCACCACCTGTGAAATTCCACGACAAGATGACCAAGCAAAGTCTGAAAACATTCTCCAATGTCAGCACAACACAAGCTCATGGAAAGAAAGCACAGGATGTGGTTCTGAAGGCAGATAGAAACCTTTTCAGTTACATGATCCTGGTGGCTGAAAGCAGGAAGGTGAATCTGAAGGATGTCCTTGCCTACCCATTGGGCCCACTACCATGGGCACTGGCAAATGCTGACGGGTCCTTACGAAAAACAAACAAGGCTGCACTTGCCAGAGAGCTTGAAAAGAATGTATCTCCTGCAGAAGACATCCCAATCCCATCTACTTCCATCATTGATGGGATGAGCCTGGTCCAAAAAATGAATGGCAACAACAAAACCTTTGCACAGGTGGCAGAGTCAGCCTTGACCCAGGTCCTCCATGAGGGAGCACAGAGTGGGAGGATTGATGTTGTTTTTGATGTCTATCACCAGACTTCGATCAAAGATGCTGAACGACTGAACCGGGGTGGAGACATCACTCTCCAGTACAAGAATCTTGCAGGGGGACACCACGTCCAGCAGTGGAGAACATTTCTGTGCAGTTCCTCCAACAAGACCAGTCTCATCAAGTTTCTGGTGGAAGAGTGGAAACTCCTACGATACAGAGCTATGCTGCATGGCAAGGTGTTGTACATGACCTGTGAGGAAACCTGCTACAAGTTGACAGAAGATGGGTGTGAGGAAGCAGCAGAACTGCACTCCACACATGAAGAAGCTGACACCCGTCTGCTCCTGCATGCATTGCATGCAGCAAATGCGGGCTCAAAGTCGGTTATCATCACAGCTGAGGACACTGATGTCATGGTGCTTTGTCTTGGCTTCCAGAAGGACATCACCTGTCCCATCTACCAGAAGTGTGGGACTCAGAACCGCACACGGTTTGTCGACATCACCAAACTGGCAAGTTCACTTGGAGACAGCATCTGTGACAGCCTAATTGGCTTACATGCCTTCACAGGCTGCGACACTGTCAGTGCATTCGCTGGTCGAGGGAAGCTGAATGCCCTGAAGATAGTGAGAAAGCACACTTCCTGCCAAGAGACCTTTAGTCAACTGGGACAGACATGGAATGTGAGTGATGAGCTGTTCCAGAAAATTGAGCAGTTCACCTGTCGGATGTATGTTGCTAATAGCAGCACTGCTGAGGTGAACAAACTGCGTTACCAGCTCTTCTGCACCAAAAGGGGAAAGGTTGAGTCCAGCCAGCTGCCACCATGTAGAGACTGTCTCTTTATGCATGTTCAACGAGCCAACTATCAGGCAGCAATATGGAAGTGCTGTCTGCAGGCTAACCCTGTGGTGCCAAGCCCTACTGAGTATGGATGGACAGACGATGAAGGCAAGCTGGCCATTTACTGGATGCGCTCCCCACCTGCACCAGATGTGGTCTTGGAAATGCTAACATGCAAGTGTGTGCATTCATGCAAAATGCCAAGCTGCATGTGCCTGTCAAATGGACTTCCATGCACAGACATGTGCAGGTTACAGACCTGCAGTAACCAAAAACAGCAGGATGGTCCAGAACTGGACTTTGAACTTGGGGAGTCAGATGATGAGAGAAACGAGCAGTTTGATGAATGACAGTGTGATGATTCTGATGGTATTACTGTGGTAGTAGTCTATTGATGCACAGGATGTTGATTCTGGACTTGGTTACCCAGAGCTTGATAACAATAATGTAACCATATTCACATATACCCATTACCCTACCCATTACCATTACATACACCCACTAATGATATGGGATTACATGTATCATTGACTAAGTCTATGTAAATGTCAATGTTGTTTAAAATATTAAAATAGTTCATTACCTCACTATGGTATTCCTTTTTATCATGTATTTTGATTGTGTATTTAAACAAATGTATAGAGACCAGTTTGTGACCTAACTGGCTTTGGTCTAGTTCTCATTTAAGGCTCACAATCACCTCACACAATGAAATAGTATGGGTATATTATACATTTCCTGAATCTTTACAGTCCTGTGAGTATTCCAGTTTTTGTGTTTTGTGTCCCTGATATTCCTAGATGCCACAGGGCTAAAAGAAAGTATATAGTTTAGGCGAAAATTGCAGAAAGATGTGTGTTATTGACGGGTTGAAGAGCTCAAGTGACCTCTATATTTGTGAGAAATATCCACAACAGGGCTTGAATGAAAGCTAAGAAGGTCCCCTTTAAAATGATACCAAAGACAATATTATAGAACATTGAAAAATGTCCTGACCATGAGGCTAAACCAGGATATGCACCAGCGTCTAAAATGCAATTTAGTTTAGCGGGTGGTTAACTTCATGAGCTGATAACTGTGATACAGCTGCCACTCAGGAATGGTTATCATACCAAAATATCATCTACAGACATGGATCCTTTCAAAAATTATAAGTAAGTTTTGCCACCTTGAGTGTACCGAAATATCGTCTGGCCCATGGACTATATGAGGAAGTCGGGAGTTGCAGGGAAGTATGTAGGAGTGGTGCAGGATATGTATGAGGGAAGTGTGACAGTGGCGAGGTGTGCGGTTGGAATGACAGATGGGTTCAAGGTGGAGGTGGGATTACACCAAGGATCGGCTCTGAGCCCTTTCTTGTTTGCAATGGTGATGGACAGGTTGACGGACAAGATCAGGCAGGAGTCTCCATGGACTATGATGTTTGTGGATGACATTGTGATCTGTAGTGAGAGTAGGGAGCAGGTTGAGGAGAGCCTGGAGAAGTGGAGGTATGCACTGGAGAGAAGAGGAATGAAAGTCAGAAGGAGCAAGACAGAATACCTATGCGTGAATGAGAGGGAGGACAGCGGAATGGTGAGGATGCAAGGAGTAGAGGTGACAAAGGCATATGAGTTTAAATACTTGGGGTCAACTGTTCAAAGTAACGGGGAGTGCAGAAAAGAGATGAAGAAGAGAGTGCAGGCAGGGTGGAGTGGGTGAAGAAGAGTGCCAGGAGTGATTTGTGACAGAAGGGTAACAGCAAGAGTTAAAGGGAAGGTTTACAAGATGATTGTGAGAGTTATATGGTCTGGCGACAGTGGCACTGATGAAAAGACAGGAGGCGGAGCTGGAGGTGGCAGAGTTGAAGATGCTAAGATTTTCACTGGGAGTGACGAAGGAGGACAGGATTAGGAATGAGTATGTTAGAAGGACAGCTCAGGTTTGACGGTTTGGAGACAAAGCAAGAGAGGCAAGTTTGAGATGGCTTGGACATGTGTGGAAGAGAGATGCTGGGTATATTGGGAGAAGGATGCTGAATATGGCGCTGCCACGGAAGAGGAAAAGAGGAAGGCCAAAGAGAAGTTTTATGGATGTGGTGAGAGAGGACATACAGGTGGATGGTCTGACAGAAGAAGATGCAGAGGACAGGGAGAAATGGAAATGGATAATCTGCTGCGGCGACCCCTAATGGGAGCAGCCGAAAGTAGTAGTAGTACTAGGCTATCAATAAAGGCGAACTGCAAAATACATTTGTCAGCCCATTCTTGTACTATATTTATACTTTGTAACTGCACTGTTAAAATGTGGAAATATATACTGTCTCAGCTGCAGCATCTGACATCCCTCTCACTCACAGCAGTGACGTCACACTTCAGTTCACCTTGGCCATTAAAGGGAAGACAAAATACCGAAGACCTCAGCTGTGTGGCAACACTTTAAATTGAGTGATGACAAGGCAGTGTGACAAATATGCAATCTGAAACTGACCTACCACAGTGGCACAACAAGCATGATAAATCACTTGAATGCTGTAAGCAGTAGGCTATTCTTATATGGTATAAAAAACTGAGCCTATACTAGCTAGCAAACAGCTTAGCTCATTTCTGATTTCTAGTCGCCATTATCAAGCTACTTTTATCCGCCGTTTAAACAGTAACGTTACACATGATAACATTTTGCACTTACTTTCCTTGGAAAATAGTTGCAACTGAGCCGAATAGATAAAATAAAACACAACTAGTAATATGAAAACATCAGGTGCGAAGGCAATTATCGGCATGGTATTACAGCCATCAACATCCTCAACCACACCAAAAACTACACATCAGACCCTACAGTTCCAAAAACCAATAACGAAGAAAAAGAAAGACATAACAGATGCCATAGTAGACTTCATCGCTATGGATATGAGACCCATTAACATAGTCGAAGGCGAAGGTTTCAGAAAATAAAGTAGACACCAGAAACTGATGTATAATATGGTGTAACAGTGGGAGCCAGTGTCAGGTAACACATAAAATAGACCTGCAACTGGAGATAATTTAAGGGTTAAAGTAGGCTTTTAAAAGGAAAGTTTTTGTCTTTTCTTGAAGGAAGGAAGTGAGTCAGTAGTTCTGGTGGAGTGTAGGATTGGGGGCATAATTTCTATTTTCATATCTTCCAATTGTGGTTACCCGAGATTGCCGATAAGTGATCTGATCACCAGGGGGAGGTAGGAGTAGAGGAGGTGGGGAGAGTACATCACAGCATGCCAGTGAAATGCCAGGATGGACGACTTAGGGTCCTGGCGCAAAGCAGCACACAAGTGTCGTCGCCAATTTCCAACCAAAGCAGTTGTCATTTTCCCATCCAGTGCCCACATTGTTTAAATAGCAAATGTACTTGCACCCATCTGTGTACCCATGGGCGTGTTGGTCTTAAATGAGGTGTGGTCAAGCACAATGTTGGCACATAGCTATCTTGAGGCAGTGGAAAGCGATTGCGCCATTGACCAACAAAAACCTGGACTAAAGTTTAAAGTCAATGGTGCAGTATTTTCCTGCGATTCAAAGGGTGCATTATTCAGATAGTAAGATGTGCCTACATAGGCGGATGCACAATGTGCATACTCTGCTTGTTACACACACAGGGAAGCGCAGAAGCGCACAAATACGCAAAAGATTACAACTAAAAACATTACAATGTGAAAGATTATTGTGTACATTACGATATTCAAAAAATAAATATCATAAGGTTATAATAGTTATCAGAATTAGCTAATTGCAGTAATGAGGTATGAAATTGGCTAATTAGTTGACCAATCGTGGTAATACACATAGGCATTTAACCAGACCCATCAAACAGAGGAGCCTATCGAAAACGGATCAGAGTCGGGTCGACTTTCCTGCAATGTCAATAAAAAAACATGTTAGTTGGAACACGGAGCTCTGATGAATTCCTGCTGCTCCCATAGATGGTCTGCTTGCAGGCTTTCATATGCACATGAGCAAATCCGTTTCCTCAGCAGAAAACCATTTGTTTTCCCAACTTGCCGAATCTGCCACTTAAATAACAACGCGCCAAGGTGCAAGCGCATCTGATTCTGATTGGTTTAATTCATGTTACGCCAAAAACACACCTATGATTAATTAAGAGGCTACGTACAACGCTTTTGTGCCTTACTTTGCACCCAGATTACGCGCCATTTAACTAGCAAGTCGATTTGGAAATGCACTTGTGCCATGCACTTTAGACCATATGCTATAGATCTTTTAAATACGGCCCTTGGTGTCAAAGAAAAACATATCTCATATTTGAGAATATTATGGGTTTTACTTGGTTTGTAGAAGTAGTATATTTATTCATTTTTATTAAATAATTTATTCTCTGATAAGCATTTTTAAATTATTGATGTTTGAATTTAATTTGGATTAAAGATTTTGAATAATCATCTTGAGCGTGGCTCAGCGTCTTGACAAAGCTTTGAAATAATCAAACCTTCAAGCTTTCTGCAAGCAATACAGTTAAAGTTACATGAATAAACATTTATAAGAGTGTGACCATTTTATTTAAAATATTTTAACAATAAAAAAAAATCTATTTTCTAGCAATGTCTCCTCTATTGAAACTAGGGGTTGACCGATATGTTTTTTTTCAGCGCCGATACCAATATCGATTATAGGTAAGCTATGGTGGCCGATAACTGATATTTGGGGCTGATATTCAGTTGCAGTAAATGTAAAACATTTTGTGCCAAAATTTACAGCAAAACAAACCCCAACACAAGGCTGCCTTTAAATGAGCATATGTTTGACTGAATTTTGTGTAAAACAGAAAATATTTGAAAAAATAAAGTGCACGATGTTCAAGGCACTAGATAATAATCTGAGTGGAATTATTTTTAATTAAAAATAAATAACTTCCAAAACATGAAAATGGAATGAATTTAAAAAGCATGGACAGCAGGAAGTAAACTTTGATCAAACTGAATAATTATAATATTAAAATAATTCCACATAAATTGGTTAAAGTGCTCCCAGCAGGCTTTGACTGAACTGAATGGAAAAATGCACATTAGTGTCATTATGTTCTCTTTCTCTTATCTTTATAGTGATAGTTCGGGTTTTTTGAAGTGGGGTTGCATGAGGTACTTATCAACAATCAGTGTATTACCTGCAGTAGATGGGAGTCTGTGTGCTCCCAGTTTGGAGATTCAGCAGGAGTAGCCGGCATGGAAGTTGAGGAATGGGACAGGGACAAAACCCTCCTTTGTGCCGCCCCCCCCCCCCGATTCAGTTATATACGAATTTGGAACATTCATTGACAGCCCTACCAGTTTACCAAAGAGTTGGCCTTTGCTCTCTCCCTTTATGAAAGTTTATGACAGTTTTTAAAAGCAACTGTCAATAATGTACTTTTGTATTTTGAAGTAATGATGTTGCCAATGTTTAGAGGGTTTTTTAAAGACTTTTGCAAAATTTAGAAATGCCTTGAAAAATGTTCAGGTGAGTTCCAGCTATATAAAGGTTGTAGCTTCATTTTGAAGTTTATTTTCATAACCTTGCTCATGTACAGCGAAATTTGATTGCTGCATTTATTGGAGTGTCTAATAGATTTTACTCCTGATAATGCTGTAGTTATGCTTTTGAACACACACCCTGACCGTTTTTCTACAAGTTTCCCCTTTCTCCTATTTTCACATCTCTCCTCTTCATGTGATTTTTTCAAAACCTTTTTTTCTATATGTAAGGAAATAATAAACATTTTCAATATGTGATTTAAAAAAAAACATCGGTTTGGCCACTAAAAATATGCCAATAATGATAATACGAAAAATGACAAATATCGAAGTCAATAATCAGCCAGACCGATAATCGGTCAATTCCTAATTGAAACAATGGCTCTCTTCGAAAGTCTGTGTGTCTGTGCTTGGTGTGACACTATCACAGCATCATATTCCGTTTAACATTATTATCTTAACTTTATTATCACAATCCAAATCATATCCATAATGTTAAATACTTTTATGGAGTGCAAAGCAATGTTTTGGTGAACACGCATAAGGAGAACGGAGAAGTGGGGTGTCAGATCCATGGAAAAGAGACAGCAAACTGGTTTGTAATTAAGGGTTTTAAATTAACTCGCCATTTGTGCTGATTAACGGGGCTCAGCGGGCGGACATGCCACTCCACCAGACACATCTCTAAGGTACAGATTTTAGAGATTTTTTCTTATAAAATCTTAATTCTGATAGTAAGTTAGTTAAAATTGCCTTGATATTGCCGTAGGAAGAAACAATTGTCAATCATCCCTTCAGTAATCGATATATGATCCGATCGCCAATCGGCACAAACCTAATTGAGACCAGGAGGCCATCCCACCATTTTGGGTCTAGGTGAGAGAAAAGCCAGGATCTAGAGCTTCACATTGTAGTAGATGGGACAGATATCAGCCTATTACAGAGGCAGAGAGAAGAGATCGAGGAGAAATGTACATGCTGATAGAGGATTGCATGTAACTACATGCAGTTCAGTGAACTGCCTGGAATGCAAAACAGCAAGGTTTTGAACTTTCCACGATCAGCAACTGGAAGCTAGTCTAAGGATACAAAGAGAGGAGTGACGTACACGTTTTGGGAGGCTGAAGACCAAGCATGCAGCATCATTCTGGATTGTCTGGAGTAGTTGGATTGCACATGCAGGGAGACCTGCCAGACATGCAGTGCAGTAGTCTAACTGTGAGAACTAGAGCCTGGACCAAAAGCTGGACAGCATGTTGTGACAGGTATGGTCTGATTTTGCAGGTGTTATATAAAGTGAAGCGACAAGTATGGGAGACAGTCATAAGGTGGTCTGAGAATGATAGCCATTTCTCAATCATCACACAAAAGTAAATGTTCTTTTCTTTTTTATGAAAGTAAACTGCCATAAGCTTTTTTCCCTTATGGTGACAGATTAACACAAATATGTTTAAAAAGATATACAAAGATAGATCTAGGCCTATATGTTTTCAGTGTTAGATATCACTTGCTCATTTTCTCCCTCTTCTTCGGTTTTGAGGCAGGGGAAATAGGCAAATCTGCTACATCTGCCTAATCTACTTCTAACAACTAGCCGATGCTATTGGCTATCATTTCAGGTGAGACACTTAGTGTATCGATATATGTTAGACGAGTGGAATTCAATTATGTGCCATGGAGAGTCATGCGTATGCAGATTTTCTTTCCAAACCAACACTACACCAGCTGATTTCACCTCCTGTCTGGTTGCGATGTTACTCAGTGAAATCCGCTGGTGTAGTGTTGGGTTGGAAGAAAACCTGCATACATATAGACAGCACATAATTGAATTACCACTGTGTTAGATTTTATAACATAAAAACTTGAGTTTAGATTCTAAGGGCTCCCGTTCTTTAGAAAAAAAAGAAGAAAAAAAAGAAAAAAGAAAAAAAAAGAAAAGTAATTTTCCAGAATATTTCAAGAACATGTCCAACATTTTCCATGATTTTTGTTTGGATTTTAATGACAGCTGTTGCTCACATTGGACCATATTATTCAGTAAATATCAGTGGAAGCCTCAATAGTCTCTAAGTGAACTGTTACTTTGTATCACCCCCCCCAAACTTAAATCACTGTTGTACACTCTCAGCGCCTAAAATCACACATAAAATATGCAATCTCAGTAGGTAATTATACTACTTCATAACCTAAATTTACAATTTTCCATGACCCCAATATTTGTCATTTCCCAGGTGTTTTCCAAAAAGCTAGTCTGTAAATCTCTATATTTTCCAGGATGAGTGGGAACCCTGAAAGAGTAGCGCAACACATTTTCAAAGAAAGATGAATGATCCTGCTATCTCAATGTGTCAACTAAGAGGCTATACTTTCAGAGCACTCTTCTCTAATTTTACAGAGCATAAATTAAACAAAAAAGAAAGCTGGAAAAACTTACTGAAAAGCACTTCATCTGTTTTTATGAACAGTGAAAAGTGCATAAACCCTTTATCAGATGTTTTTGCTATCATAGCAGAAAACTTTTCCAAAGTCAAATCACCCTGTTAATGCAAAATCTGCGTCACTGCCAAACAAAATAAACATAGCATGAACTGTAATATGATATGTCTTTATGCATACTCAATAATCCAGGTAAGAAAATGACGAAGTTGAATCAGTTCATCTGGACATAACGTTTATTGAGAGAGAAATGTTTCATCACTCATCTAAGTGACCTCTTCATAAGGGTGAGGATACCTGCGGTCAGTTGAGACTGAAGAGGTCACTTAGATGAGTGATGAAATGTTTCTCTCTCTCAATAATCATGTCCAGATGAACTGATTCAACTTTCTGTGATGCAATATGATACACTTACATATGATGCACTTTTAAACCCCTTTTTGGGATAACTCAGTTCACATTAGGCTAGATAATGAAATGCACCACACAGCTAAAGAGCCACCCCTCCCTGCAACACTTCAGTACAGTGAGTTGTTTTGTTGAGGTGTAATACACCACTGTCTGATTGAAGAAGAAGAAAAAAACCCCACTGTGCCATGAATGACATGTTTTGTGTATCAGAATTAATGGACTGTATGGTTATGGCTTCTAGTACCCTACATATACTAAAGAGCAGTAAGATATTTCCAATCAGCATACAATATGCAATCAACAGACTAAGAGCTGATTGATTTTATTGGATAGACTCAGATGCCCCATAATGCATTGCTTCTGCATAACATCGTATGCATTTTCTGTATTGTGCATTTGTCATTGTCATTTTCTAAATGAAAATGAAGCAGCCTTTTCAAAATATGAGAAATGAGAATTGTCTGGTAGTTCATAAATTTTATTTATTTGAGGAACAGGTGCAGTGAGATTGATGCTACTTCACTTTGAATAGACTGTGAGCATTCAGTCCCAACGACATATGTGGCACTCCCCCTGTAGATTCCATCAGATATTGGGGTCATTATATCACTAATACAATGGCTAGTTGGCCATGAAAATGCTGATTGATGGAAATAGAAAATTGAAGTTTGTCAGTAGTAGTAAGGATGTTAGTGTGCCATTCCTAATGAAAAATACATAAAGTCGAGCAATTAGGTCAGACCAATGCTTAATTTTTTTTTTTTGATTTTGAGATACTTTATTGATCCCCGTAGGGCAATGACGCACTGCATTTAACCCATCCTAGCTGTGGCGCTAGGAGCAGTGGGGACCAACTCCAGTTCGTCTTGCCATGTCTCGGTCAGGGGCACAGACATAACCCGAACATGCATGTCTTTTTGATGGTGGAGGAAATTGGAGCACCCGGAGAAAACCCACCGCAGACACGGGGAAACCAAACATGCAAACTCCACACAGAGGACGACCTGGGACGACCCCCAAGGTTGGACAACGCAGGGATTCGAACCCAGGAACTTCTAGCTGTGAGGCGACAGCGCTTACCACTGCGCCACCGTGTCGCCCTACAGGGTAGCTTCCAGCATAGAAAAAATTGCCAAACACAATTTTGCTGTTAACGACAACACATCTACAACATTCACTGCACTGTTTGAAATAAATGAATGCCCAATGGGGTCTAAATCAAAGCGCACTTAATGTTAGCAGATAATCATTTGCGTTAATGGGCTGTACTGATTAAACAGCGCGCTGCGTGTCTATGGACTCTTGATTAATAGACAGCACCGTTACTATACAGATTAAATGTTCAAGTTATTCGATGTTACTCAATTCAGGCAGGGAAGAATGCAAACATTTTAACACTAAAGGAGGCAAACGCGACAACACCTGGACCATTTGCAGTTACCTCTTGTTCAACTTACCTAGTTTGGCTCTTGACTCCTCCAATTTTTGAATTTGATTCTCAATGAAGATAGTCGCCAGTCCAAATGCCAGAATTGCCAAAAGCTGAAACTTGGGCGGCATCATAACCCTTAAAAGCCCCATGAAACAACCAGATCGCAAGACATACCGCGCATGCAACTAGAAAGTGAAGCAACGTTGTCTGGGTCCTTTGCTGGCTTGGTCCTTGCCTACCCTAGCAAACGTTAGCAACAGCAGCTCGCCATTACCGTTAGCTAACGAAAGTTGGTCCAAAAAAAAAAACTGGACGGCACCCTCGTCTAATTATTGTTGACTGGCCCTGTTAGCTCGTTATCAAACTAAAGATCGAGTAGGATTAACGTAGTAGTTCGACGAACTCGCACACGAGTTTTCCAAAACACTGCTTCATGTTGGTTTCTTGCTAGCTATCGTTGCACAATTCGCTAACAACTGCTAGCTCGGCAAAACTCGACATGTCAACCCAATCCGCAATACTGAATTGGCTTTTAATAGTATCGGCGTTAAGCCGCTCCATATACACATTGAGTTCAAGATGCGACATCCATTTAAATGCTAACCCCCCCGTGGGCAACGCGAAACTATCCCCAAGCGAGTTTCAACCAGAAAAGTTAAGTTAGCACATAAAAGCTACTGTGTATAGCCGTAACGATGTAAAGTTGAACGGCTACCAGGGACGTATCGTGTGCGCGTGGGGATGTGCGGCTTGCTAAAGATGCGCTGTTTTTGAACCGCGTTTAAGCTAACCCTAAACCAAACCCGAGTTTGTGGTTGAACTGACAAAGAAACAAAACCGTTTAAAAAAATAAAAATACATGTCAGTAATGATTTCATATCTAGCAAGATTTTACGGATATTTCGAAAGTTGTATTTGGTGTGACAAGAGTTAGAATTCCCGAATGGACACCGCACCTCTACGTACAGCCGCGTGTATCCCTACGTATGTCAGTGCTTATGTGTACCACTGGGGGTTCAAGGCAAAACAGAGCTGCCATACATAGGGAACATATGCCCTATTTAATAACGAATCTGGATTCAGCAAAGAAAGACAATCTGCTAAGATTTGTATGAAACCAACTAATGCAACAGATATGCTTATCTGTGAATTATAATCAGTTATGGTGTGTGCAGTTGCTGCAATATCAACTGGGAGTAAGTAAAACATTCATCACATCTGCTGCTGCTGTTGCAAAACAAAACAAATCAACACCAACAACAGCAGTCTCCATGTTATGGTCACAAATTAAAACCAGCATAGAATTTTCCAAATTAAAAATGGCCTCACCTGCTCAGCATGATCATTTCTGCTCATGTTTAGCACCCAGTGTTAAACGTATGCTGAATATACTGCATACTTTGTAAGCTTGATGAGAGCGTTCCTGATTTGTTTGCCATTCTGTTGCTGATTTTGAATTAAAACTCTAATTTACTTGTCTCCCCTTTTTCATTCAGTTTCTCTGCACTTTGCTTATTCATCCGTGGAAATTAAAGAAACACTCAACGGTAGGGAACGTGCTCAACAAATAAGGAGCAAAATAATCCAGTGATTCAAGTAAATACTTTAATAGACAGTTAAATCAGCCATCAGTTTGTTTAGTTTAGATTGACAGCTGATGATTGTTTATGGCATGAAACAGGCTTGTACTGTCTATTAAAGAATTTATTTTAATCACTGGATTACATATATATAGAGCGTTTTTTTCCAAAACCGTCAATGGTGTTGATAGAAGTGCTCAACTAATGAGGAGCGGAATCGTTTTTTCCTGCCTCTGTATTGATATACATATATATAGTTTAGGGTTAGATGGGTTAAAATTGCTGGATTTGTTAGTGCTGTCATGATGTCCCGCATGAAGTGCAGTGACCTTCAGCTGCAGTGATGTGAACTGGGGTAAACTGGGGTTGGGTAATAGGAGCTGTCCTCTGAATACTGTGTGCTAACTGACTGGCAGGGGGAATCATACAAAGCACTTGAAATGTTTGCAATCCCTACATAGAAGAAAAGAAGGAGAGGGGCCAGGCATTTCAACAACTAGGGTAGATGGGGGGCTGACATCTTCGGAAATTGGGTAGAATAAATGTGGTAACTGACTGGAGGTGGGGGTGGGGGTGGGGATACTATCTGACAAAAAAAGAGAAGGGGAGCCCAGACTTTTGTGGGGGGTGAGGGGAGGTCATCTTGATGGCTTCTTATTAAGGAGTATAAAAGGCCTTGATCTCTCTTCCAGAGGTTTTTATTATTTATTTTTATTTTTGTACAGCCCAATATCACAAATTACAAATTTATCTCAGTGGGCTTAATAGCAACACAACATCCTGTCTTTAGACCCTCCCAGGACAGGATGTTGTGTTGCTGTTAAGCCCACTGAGGCAAATTTGTAATTTGTGATATTGGGCTGTACAAAAATAAATAAATTAATCCATACATACATAAATAATAATAATAACAATAAAAAAAACCTTCAAAGAGCGATCAAGGCCTTTTATACTCCTTAATAAAAAGCCATCAAGATGTCCTCCCCTCACCAGGTTGTGACAGATGTAGTTCATGCGCATGTAGAGATCTGTACAGGGCTACTGTTTTGCAGTTTCTAGCCCTTCTTGAAAAAGGGGATTTGAACAGTTAGAAATGAAACAACATTCTTACTTCCATGAGTCCATAATAACATATGTACTTCCTGCTTAATAATATCCATGTTAGATCAGCTTCACTTTTAAGTGCTGAGTGTTGTGATAGCGTTGGAAAGAGAATAGTGCCCTTTTCATTCTAATGCATCTGATTCTTCACCCGGGCCTACAGTTATTCTTGTGGTGAGCAAAACACATTAAAGGATTTATGCATGTCTTTTTAATGAATCAGGTATGTCACCCATTATGATATGAAGAGGAATAACCAGACATGGAAGCGAAGAGAAATGATAACAAGTTTATAGCAACAGTAATAAATTGGACAGTACAGCTATCATGAAACGTATCCATCAAAAAATGGTTCACAGTGCATCTGACAGCATCACAGGCATCAGAATGAAGAGATTCAATATTTCCTTTTTTTATGCTGCAAGGCAGCAGCAACCGTCGCTTTTATGGGGACCAAGCAGCTGCTACGCCTGCACTTTTTAAACTGCCCCCACAATAAGGCAAAGACCAAGTTTGGCCTGTAGAGCTAGAAACAAATTTGTTTTTCCATATCAATATACTTACCCCAAGGCACTTTAGATATCAAGAATCCTTAATGGTAATCATTAATGTAGCTTATGCAGCACACCTCTGATTTATACCAAATTACTTAAAATGCTGCTCCCAGACAAAGCCCCATATTCTTGAAATTTCTATATCCACTGTTCCCATAACCAGGATGTTTTTAATTAACTTAAACAGCTAAATGTAATGTTTTGGTTTCTTGAAAAAAAACAACCTTATAAACACTTATGACCGCATAATCCCAGTTGTGTGTTTTTGGTCAATGCTGAATGTGTGTGTCTCTGTGTGCACATGCAGGCCTCGTATGTCGGTGTGTATGCATGCATGTGTCTAAACAAACATATATGTGTTTCTCTGCCGTCCTGTTTCATCGTATTATCTGTTTAGAGTTTGCTCCCCACCAGTGCAGATGAACAGGTTGTGTCGTAATCTTTTTAGTGTCCTTATCAATGAGGGATCTCCATAAAGGAGGTGAGAATTCGGAAATTGTGCCAGTGACGCTGCTGACAGAGATTTGGCTGTGAACCTCAGTAATAACACAACCTGTGTGAAGACATTTCTCTCACAAACAACCACAGACTCTTCAAGGTGGGATGGTCATACCTAATGCTGAATGCAATGCTGAGTGTTAAAGAAAAAAGAAGAAGAAGCCCACCCTCACCTATGTCTCGAATTCTGATATTGTTTATAAACAGATATATGTTTAACCTGATGTAATCATTTTATCAAACCAGGCTTTCTGGTCAATTCAGCTCAGGTCTCTCCAGCTGTTTAATGCCACTTGCAGCACTGCTAATGATGCTCATCTTAGCTTCCACTAAATGTGTCCTAGTTCCATTAAGTAACATTGCCTTTGAGGTCATCAAAATGCTACTGCAAGAGGATTGGGGTTACTGCAGGAGAATTGTTTCTGAGCTAAACAACAGGAGAAAGGGGGCATTTTCAGGAAGGGGTAAGAGCTGTCATGCTGGTCTTCTTGCAAGAAAGCAAATACACAAACAGGAAGATTGATTCAGATTGAATCAATAAGATGGAAGATTGGGTACAGATGAAATCCTACATTCAAACGCAACTTGGCCATTTAGCGACTAAGCAGCGGTCATATGGTTTTCAACCAGTAGATGGAGCCAGAGTTTTAAGGATAAAATTGCACTGACCAAAAAGACTGCTTGTTCCCTTTCTCTCATCCCTTTTCATCCAAAATCTCAGGTGCGTCTGAGGCGTAGGGGCCACGGGACGCGATCAGTCCACGTTTTCGTGTCATTAAAGATCAGAATAAGATGCTACAAAGAGCAACATGAATGCATCAAAAACAAACGGAAAAAAATAAAGAAACATGAATGATTTTTCAAATCCTAACGGGGAAAACACTATGGTGAGCAAATGACAACATATTAATTATTAGTAAACATACTAATACATATTAGTAAACATACTAAGAATTTGATCATTCGATGTAATTCAAAATCACGTGAAACAGTATTTTTGTACACTCAGCTATAGGGCATACATTGGACGTATTCATACTGAATGACGTTTAAAGAAGACGACGCATGCTCCTCCGCCTCCTCACAGTGCAGACCTGCAGCAGAGGCGGAAGCGGAAGCGGAAGCAGCAGCAGCAGCAGCAGCAGCAGCAGCAGCAGCAGCAGCAGCAGCAGCAGCAGCAGCAGCAGCAGCAGCAGCAGCAGCAGCAGCAGCAGCAGCAGCAGCAGCAGCAGCAGCAGCAGCAGCAGCAGCAGCAGCAGCAGCAGCAGCAGAAGCTCAGCTGGCTGCAGGTGGAAATGGGAACTCTTGCAAGAATGCTAAAGTGGACTCAGGTGTGTGCTAGTACGTATTGCCATTGTGCAACACAAAAGCATTGGGGAAAAACGCATTATACGTATTCCCAAACAAAAACAACCTTTACAAACTTGAAAATAGCGCTGAATACGTTGTCGTCATTTAACGAGAAATACTGAGACAAAATTACATCCCATGTGTATTTTTTGCTACTAGTTTTTTTTTCTTCTTACAATCGAGACAGTTTTTATTTTGAAGTTATCCCCAACACTTCCTGACAGTTTTCGATAATCAGACCCCTCTAGATGTATTCTTTGTCTGACTGCAGTTAGGGAAAAGTTTTGAATGGGACCCTTTTTTATTTATGTGCTCAGACAAGTGAACAGCCCATGGACTGAAACAGAGGAAAGGAGACATTTAATAGACTTTTTTTTTGTTTTTTGTTTTTTTTGGTAAAAATTATACTTTCTAAAGTTGTAAATGGAATCCAGTGTCGATTCTAGACTCGGGGGGAGGGGGGGCAGGCAAAGAAGCTCATCAAATTAATTCGATCAACTGTGCTTGATCAACCATCATAATCATTTATTAAAACATAATAATTAACACCATGTACACACGTGCATCACACAGCTTAGATTTTTACATTATGGGTGTCACAAGAAGTCAATGTTTTCGGTCTCTCTCTCTCTCTCTCTCTCCATATATACACTGCTCAAAAAAATAAAGGGAACACATACGCAATGCAATGTAGCTCCAAGTCAATCACACTTTTGAGATATCAACCTGTCCAGTTAGGAAGCAACACTGATTTGTGAATCAATTTCACCTGTTGGTAAATTATCTAATTTCCACCTGGTGGACATTAGACAATTTGAAAGACAACCCCTATAAAAGGAATGGATTTGCAGGTGGTGGCCACAGACCATTTGCCTGTCCTCATCTTTTCTGGCCGATCTTTGGTTAGTTTTACATTTTGCTAGTGCCCTCACCACTAGAGGTGGCATGAGGCGGTATCTGCAACCTACAGAAGTTGCTCAGGTAGTGCAGCTCATCCAGGATGGCACATCAATGCGTGCGGTGGCAAGAAGATTTGATGTGTCTCCCAGCACAGTGTCCAGAGCATGGAGGAGGTACCAGGAGACAGGCCAGTACACCAGGAGACATGGAGGGGGCCGCAGGAGGACAACAACCCCGCAGCAGGACCGCTATCTGGTCCTTTGTGCAAGGAGGAACAGGAGGAGCACTGCCGGAGCCCTACAAAACGACCTTCAACAGGCCACTAATGTGCAGGTTTCTGCTCAAACAGTGAGAAACAGAATGCATGAGGATGGTATGAGGGCCCGACGTCCACAATTGGGGCCTGTGCTCACAGCCCAACACCGTGCAGCCCGATTGACCTTTGCCAGAGAACATCTTGGTTGGCAGATTCGCCATTGGCGCCCTGTGCTCTTCACAGATGAGAGCAGGTTCACACTGAACACATGTGACAGACGTGAGAGAGTCTGGAGACGCTGTGGAGAACGTTCTGCTGCCTGCAACATCCTCCAGCATGACCGGTTTGGCGGTGGGTCAGTGATGGTCTGGGGAGGCATATCCTTGGAGGGCCGCACAGACCTCTACGTGCTAGCCAGAGGTACCATGACTGCCATTAGGTACCGGGATGAGATCCTCAGACCCATTGTCAGACCATATGCTGGTGCAGTGGGCCCTGGGTTCCTGCTCATGCATGACAATGCTCGTCCTCATGTGGCCAGAGTGTGTCAGCAGTTCCTGTATGTCGAGGGCATTGATGCTATGGACTGGCCTGCAAGTTCCCCAGACCTGAATCCAATCGAGCACCTCTGGCACATCATGTCTCGTACCATCCGCCAACGCGATGTCGCACCACAGACTGTCCAGGAGTTGACCGATGCCCTGATCCAGGTCTGGGAGGAGATCCCTCAGGAGACCATCCGTCGTCTCATCAGGAGCATGCCCAGACGTTGTAGGGAGTGCATACAGGCACGTGGAGGCCACACACACTACTGAGCCTCATTTTGAATCGTCTTGAAGAATTTCCACAGAAGTTGGATCAGCCTATGTTCTCATTTTCCACTTTGATTTGAGTATGATTCTGAATCCAGACCTTAATGGGCTAATGATTTTGATTTCCATTGATCATTCTTAGGTTATTTTGCTCTAAACACATTCCTCTGTCTAATAAATAAAGATTTTCAGCTGAAATATTTCATTCATCGAGATCTATATTGTGTTTTTAGGTGTTCCCTTTATTTTTTTGAGCAGTGTATATAGAGTATATATATATAACCGGCTGCGACGGTTCCTGTGGTTGCTCAGCCAGACCGTCACAACCGGGACGCGAGCTCGGAGTTCCCGCACCGCGGGCGATAACGTTAACCAGTGGACTAAAGTGTCCAACCCGTTACCCAAGGCCAACGTGTCTACTAATCCGTGCATGTTGCACTACGCCCCTCCTTCTGACACCAATGTAGCGAACTCAGGAAGCAACCACAGGAACTACCGCAGCCGGGAGGCGAACCCGTATCTCCCGCACTGCCGGAGACATCGCTAACCGCTTGACTAAAGGATCCGACATTTTAATCAAGGGCCAACGTGTCTACTTATCCGTTCACGTTACAATATCTCTCTCTCTCTCTCAGGCTGTAAGTTGTTTCAGTAGGCTATCTTATAAAGAATGACACACACACGAGTTGCTCAGTGCAGCCAAGTATATTCAAAGTGATGTAACATGTTCCTGAGCGCGGGTCATGTGTATCTAAGGTAAACTAGTGGATAGCCGATGGCATCGATCTATCTAGACCCGTAACATCCTCCTTTTCCAAGTATAAACACATACACATGAAGTTAGTGCAAAATAAAATTACTTTCATATACGAACAACCAATAACAGTGCAACAGCAGTAAATCTCTTCATATCCCATACCAGTGTAATAACCACAGTAGCGTATGATAACATTTCTCCTCTTTTCCCCCTCTCTCCCACATAGCAACCATCAACATTATTCAGATTACATAGTGAGTTTCAGTGGAGGTTTAGACAGCCGTCCAACCCTTGTGTAAGTGTGTCCATCCGAACGCGGAGCGCCAACAGGAGTAGATGGCGCCTTGGGCATGGACCTGATGGGGCTCGGCTCGAACACAGCCTGAGGGGTCTCAATGACAGTTTCTGTAGCTGGATCCCCGTCCGGTGTGTGTGCCGCAGCGGGTTCAACAGGATCGTGCGCGGCTCGTGCAGCTGGCTCAGCCACTCTGAGATCGATCCTGTTACGACGGTACAGGGAGCCATCAATGTCCACAAGATAAGACCTCGGCGCAACCCTGCGGAGACAAGTTCCGACTCTCCAGCGGCCAGTGTTATCACCTGGCAGGGGCTTCATCCGTACGACTTCCCCAACTTCAAGTGCCGGCAATTCACGGGCAGATCTGTCATAGAAGGATTTGGCGAGTTGCTTCCTGTGGCGCAGCTTTTCAGTGACGCCCACGACAACAGCTGGTTCCAGGAGCTTACTTGCCGCCGGGATGGACGTCTTCAACCGGCGGGACATGAGGCGTTGTGCTGGGCTGCTGCCCATGTTTTCCGTAGGTGTATTCCTCCAGTGAAGCACGGCTTTCCAGGGGTCTTCACCATCATGCGCGGCCTTACGCAGAAGATTTTTTACAATCTTCACGGCCGACTCGGCCTTGCCATTCGCTTTCGGGTGTCTGGGAGAGGAGGTCACGTGCTCAAATTCCCACTCAGAAGCGAACCGTGTGAACTGAGCTGTGAACTGAGGGCCGTTGTCTGTAATAACCTTCTCTGGCTGACCATGTCGGGCGAACTGTGCCTTACATCGCTTGATGACTGTCTCTGCAGACATGTCGGGTAGAAGCTCAATCTCCCAAAAATCGGAATAGTGGTCGACTATTAGGAGATAGTCTTTCTGTCTGAAGCTGAATAGGTCCATGCTCAAGACCTGCCAAAGGGCCTGGTTGGTACTTCGTGAGAGAGCATGGTCTCCTTTTGCTGATTGTGGGCGTACACATTGCAGGTCGAGCAGCTGCTTACAAAGTCCTTTATCTCTGACTGCATGTTGGGCCAGTACAATGTCTCTTGAGCGTGTCGGTAGCATGCATCACCCCATATGTGACTTGAATGTATGCGCGTCAACATTTCTGGGCGGAGTGACTTTGCGATGATGACTTTTTGCCCCCGGAACAGAACTCCGTTCTGCACACTGATTTCATCCCTGAAGGGCCAGTACTCCCTAGCGATGAGGGGCGCTTCCTCCTTTACATCTGGCCAGCCCACGAGAACAGTGTTCTTCAGTGCCTGTAAGCATTCATCTCTGTCGGTGTGTCGTCTGATCTGTTCCAGCCGCTGGTTAGTCACATTCAGGTACTCTGCCTGGTTCACGTGCTGTATGTCTTCCTGCTCTTGTTGCAGGGAGCAGATAGCGTGTCGCTGATATGCAGTCCCTCTGCCGGAGCATCCAGCCGTAGCTCTGCTGAGCGTGTCGCTTATGAACATCTCTGGGCCTGGTTTGTAGATTACCCTCAGGTCGTAGTTCTGCAGAGTCATGAGCATGCTCTGGAGTCTCTTGGGCGCATTGAGAAGTGGCTTGCTGAAAATAGAGATCAGAGGCTTATGGTCCGTCTCTGCTGTGATTGGGTCGCGGCCATATAGGTAATGGTGAAACCTCTGGCAGGCGAAGACGATACTGAGACACTCCTTCTCAATTTGTGCATAGTTTTTTTCGGTGGGGGTAAGAGCCCTCGAGGCAAATGCGATTTGCTGACCTTCCTGCATGAGACAACAACCGAGACCGCTCTGGCTGGCGTCGCTCTGGATTGCGATTGGCTTAGTTACATCATAGTAGCGCAGGACGGGCATGGCTGTCGCCAGCGCCTTAAGCTCATGAACCGCCGCCTCGTGCTTAGGCAGCCAGTGCCAGGGTGTGTCCTTGTCCAACAGGCGTCGCAACGGCTCGCAGACAGTAGATAGATGAGGCATGAACTTGGCTAAATAGTTAGCGAAGCCAATGAGACGCTGCACGCCCTTGGCATCTGTTGGGTTCGGCATGTCAATAATGGCTCTCACCTTCTCTGGATCGGGCTTCAGTCCAGCAGATGAGAGAATGTGGCCATGAAACTGCACCTCAGCCACCTTGAACTGCAACTTCTTCAGGCCGAGGCGAAGCTTGACCTCGCGGCAGCGTTCCATCAACGCCGCAAGCTTGACGTCGTGGTCGTCCCCAGCCTCCTTGTCTGTGTCCCCGCAGCCGACGACCAGGATATCGTCTGCAATGGGCTCAACGCCCTTCAGACCGGCGAGGAGCTCGTGCTGCTTGCGCTGATATACCTCGGGCGCCACCGATACTCCAAATGGTAGCTTGAGCCACCGCTTCCTCCCCCAGGGGGTCCAGAACGTGGTCATGAGGCTACTCTCATAGTCCAGTTTGCATTGCAGGAATGCATCCCGAGCGTCCACTAACGTGAAGACTCTGGCCTTGGGCAATTTATACAAAATGTCCTCCAAGGTAGGCATGATGTAGTGAGAGCGCTTTAGGGCTTTGTTCAATGGTTTAGGGTCAGTGCATATTCTCAGCTTCTCCGGTTTTTTAACAATCACCATGTTGCTGATCCAATCTGTAGGATCTGTGACAGGCGCAAGGTGGCCGTCAGCCTCGTACTTGTCCAGCTGGGCTTTGACTGCTGCTTTCATTGCGATTGGGACATTGCGAGGGGCACTCTGTACTGCAGCAGCACTAGGATCAAGGTCAAAATGGACCTCCCCAGGCACGGATTCCACAGCGGAGTTGAACACGTCACTGTATCTGTTGATAAGCTGTTCTTTAGTTAGGGCTCCTGGTTGTGTGTGTTCCATTTTGAGCACATCCTCTGGAATTGTGAAATGCATGAGCCCTAAGCGTTCACAGGTGGAGCCTGACAGAAGAGGATGTTGGCTGGTCCTCACTATTTCGAATGAGAGCTTGTGTGTTTGGCCTCTCACAGTACAGTCAGTCTCAAAGGTGCCCATAGAGCTCAGTGTTTCCCCCGAATACAGCTTCAGTCTGGTGTCACTCGGGCGGAGAGGTGTGTTTGGGGCCAGCCTTTTCTTGTCTTGAAAGCCCATTACATTGCAGGTGGCTCCAGAGTCCAGCTGACATTGTTGTGGCTTGTCGTGGAGTTTCAGAGTCACAAACCACTTCTTTCCTTTGGTGTGCACTGCGCCGATTGACTCAAACATGTACAGATCCTCTGCATCATTACTATGCTCTGGGGGTTCTTCTGTGTATTCCACACAGTTTACCTTGCCCTCAGCATGCCCCTTTTTGCTCTTTAAGCACACTTAAGAAAAGTGATTAAGTGTCCCACATGACCTACATTGTTTCCCGAAGGCCGGGCAATGCTCTCTGCCCCTTGAATGCGAGCTGCCACAATATTTGCAATTGCCTGCATCTCCTGCTGTTCTGGGTGGATTGCTCTGTTTCCATTGGTTTTGTCTGGGTTGCCTAGCAACGGCATGCACTGCCTCCGGCTGCGGTGTTGTTGCAAACTCCATTGCTCTCATACGGATGTCAGTTTGCTCTGCTGCGCGACACATGTCAATAGCTGTGACCATGTTCAAATCCTTCTCTCTCAACAGCCTGCGCCTAACGGCCTCGCCTGCAACTCCCAGGACTATCTTATCACGGATCATTTCATCTTTCAACTGTCCATACTCACAGGTTGCTGCCCTCTCTCTCAGTCTCGTCACAAAGGTATCAAACGATTCTCCTTCCTCCTGCTTGCAACTCCCGAAAATGTACCTCTCGTATATTGTGTTTTTTGCTGGCTTGAAGTATTTCCCCAACTCTCTCAGTATGGCGTCAGGATCCCCTTGATCATCTTCTGAGAGGTTCAGATTGTGGCGGTAAATATGCCTGCATTCACTTCCCATCACACTTCTTAGAGTAGCCGCTTGTATTTTCTTGTCCTTGCCAAGTATGCCCGTGACGAGGACGTAGTCTTCATATTCGGCCCGAAAAATGTCCCAATTGACACTCCAATCGCCTGTGAAGCTCATCGGGGACGGTGGTGGAATATTCACGTTAGCTGCCATTGTATGTGATGCTATCGGCGCCGGTAATGCTAGCGTTAGCTCCTCTGTGACAACGACTTCAGCAGAAGTACTTTGCTCTGAATCGGAATCCTCCGACATGTGACCTACTCAGGCCTACAAACTTAAACATGCGAGCTAGTAAAATAAGAAATTAGTTCTCCGACTTCTGGCACCATGTTTCAGTAGGCTATCTTATAAAGAATGACACACACACGAGTTGCTCAGTGCAGCCAAGTATATTCAAAGTGATGTAACATGTTCCTGAGCGCGGGTCATGTGTATCTAAGGTAAACTAGTGGATAGCCGATGGCATCGATCTATCTAGACCCGTAACATAAGTTACACATGCACGCAAGCTTCAAGTGAATTGTTTGTGTGTTTTTATCAAAATGCCTCCCTCTATCTGTGACTTGATACAGCAATATAAAAATCGTGAAAGTCTGGAACATTTAATGTCAGAGTGCACCATATATGGTCATGAGAGGCGCACCTTCCAAATAAATATCTCAAAAACGATAAAATGTAGGTCCCATATTTTTTCTTCGTGGGTGGCTCGACAAGTTTTCCCACGTTTTATGTATTATTTGTGTACATGCACGCAGAACTGTGTGAACAGCAGCGAGTTAGAAATCCTTCAGACAAAATCACAGTGCTGTCCTCCACAGAGGACCACAGGCGAACCCTGCTTTCTCCTGATCCTCCCTCCCACAACAACTATAAGGAACTCCACTTAGGGTTTTTTCTTTTTTTTGAGTTAGCAGCAGTGCACTGTATAGTGCCTTTATGGGAAGATTAAGGAGGTTTCTAGTTGTCATTGCAAAATGACAATATGAGTGGCCATCAGCGGCCCCTTTTCCCAATTTTTTTTGGGGGCCCCAAACATTGCCTGGTTTACCTCTCCTGATGGAGCACCTCTGTGGGCATCTTCACGAGAACAATATCTTGGACGATGTCATGACAGTTTGCAGTTTTGTTGCGTTTGCAACTCAAAAGATGGAACACTACACTACACTCATCATCATCATCATCATCATCATCATCATCATCATCATCGGCAGTCACTTGGGGTTAAGTATGACCGTCCTCCCTCTGGGTCCTCAGGTGGGCGTAGAGACCGATCCAGAGCCGCATAATGGGAGGACACTTGCACGTGACATCTGGTCCTTGTATAACCAAAGTGAGAGCTGTGTTCGCATTCTCGGCACAAAGTCAAACACGTTTTCAGAAGGTATTGAACTCCGCCAAGGTTGTCCCTTGTCTCCAATTCTGTTTGTGATATTCATGGACAGGATCTCAAGGTGCAGCCAAGGTGAGGAGTGTGTCCGTTTTGGGAAGCGCAGAATTGTATCTCTGCTCTTCGCAGATGATGTGGTTTTGTTGGCTTCATCTGAATGTTAGATTGGTGGTTCCTGGATGATGATCCTGCAGCTGACCCATGGGCACCAGAGGAGGTGTGCCAGACAGTAATGCCCAGCAGGTAATACCAGCTACCTGTACATTTACTAAAATGAGTAACATCAAAATGACTTATGATTTGGATATTTATGGACTGGCTATTGTCTTATATATGCCAGTGATAGAAAATGTCAAATATGACATTTGTTTGTATGTAAAACTTCAGGATCATAGCTTATCTGTACTAAAAAGCTTCCAGATGAGAATAAAGCTATCCCCTCATTTATATCACTGTTCTTGTGTTTGGTCTTTTCCTGCTCTTTCCCCGCTTTACATTTTCAGATGCAAATAAGTAAACCAGATTATTCTCCTTAATCACTATACGCTTGATATGAAGCTGGGATAAAGTATCAGAGTTTGTTTACAGGTAAAGTGAAAGAATGATGAGAGACTTCATGGCCAGCACGGTGGCCCAGTGGTTAGCACTATCGCCTCACAGCAAGTAGGTCCTGGGTTTGAACCTCGGGGTTGCCCAAACTTGGAGGTCATCCCAGGTTGTCTTCTGTGTGGCGTTTGCATGTTCTACCCATGTCTGCGGTGGGTTTTCCCCGGGTGCTCCGGTTTCCCCCACCATCAAAGAGACATGCATGTTAGGGTTAATGCTCCTGTCTGTGCCCCTGACCGAGGCATGGCAAGACGAACTGGAGTTGGTCACTGGATGCTGCACGGTGGCTGCCCACTGCCCCTAGCTACACAGCTAGGATGGGTTCAATGCAGAGAAAGAATTTCCCCAAGGGGGGATTAATAAAGTAGTAAAAAAAAGAAGGCAGGAACAGCCCACTGTATAGGCAGTATAGGCAAATGCTGGGGGGGGGTGTCACAACTTCAACCTAAAAAAAACAACAACTTTTACTATTTTTATCGTTCTATGCACCCCTATCGATATAATGTAAACATTGTTGAACACCGATGAACACTGTCTGTCTTGAATGCCCTTATGCTGACGTCACTGTGCAGGGGGGGGGGCGAGTGATTACTCTACATGTGCTGCTAATTATGCTTTTCAATAAATAAACGGCCGGTTGCCCTTGTTTGGCATTCCGGTGAGACCAGAGATCCGATGGCTACCGTGTATCAGTTTGTCCCCGTTAATAGTGCTTTCTGCTAGCTATATGTTACCTACACAGTCCTGATGGCAGCTGCAACAGGTTATGGGCCCAGGAGGGACGTGGGAACGCGTTGGAGCAGATTGTTTTTTGACGGGGACGAAAAGAAATATGAGTTGTGGGAAACGAAGTTTCTGGGACATTTGCGCCTTCAATGCTTGAAGGACTGCATCCTTTACGAGCCCGACACAACTCACGCGGATTATGACGAGGAGAGCGAGCAGAGCAGAAATGAGGAAGCGTTCGCTGAATTGATCCAATTTTTGGATGACACTAGTCTCTCTCTGATCATGAGGGAAGCGGCAGATGATGGCCGAAAGGCATTAAAATTACTCCGAGAACACTACGCAGGTAAAGGAAAGCCTCGTGTGATAAGCTTGTACGTCGAATTAACCACGCTGCAGAAGTCAGCAAACGAGACTGTTACTATGTCATCAGAGCCGAAACGGCAATAACAGCACTTAGAAACGCAGGCGAGATTCTTCCCGAGTCGTTACAGCCATTTGCTGTTCAGATCATCACCCAAGCTGATGACAACATGACTTTTTCCGAGTTCCGAGCTAAGTTGAGAAGCTTTGAGAACACTGAGAAGCTGAACACGCAACCTGATGACGGAGTGATGAAGGTGACTGCTATTCCCGGGGCGGGCGGGAGAGCGAACGTTACCTGTTTTTCCTGCGGGGAGAGGGGTCACATTGCCCGGGCCTGTCAGCAAAACGACCAGGGGGGCCAGCGGCCCAGGCAGTGGTGCACTCTCTGCAGGAGCACAACACACAGCGACGCCGCATGCAGACGGAGGAGGAGGGATTACGTGAGCGCGCCATCATACTTACCGCCGACGAAGAGGAGCACGAGTTCGCATTCCGGGTCAGCGACGGACAACGGGAGGGCTCCGAAGGTGGCCTGATGGTGGACACAGGAGCGACATCCCACATCATCACCGACCAACGCAAGTTTAAGAGCTTCGACTCAACGTTCCAGCCAGCGAAACACACCCTGGAGCAGGCTGACGGGACCAGGATAACGGGTGTTGCCACGAGAAGAGGAGACGCGGAGGTGATTCTGGAGGACACCAACGGCTGACGGGTGAAAGCGACGTTGAGGGGAGCGCTGCACATTCCCTCCTACCCACAGGACATCTTCTCCGTGAAGACAGCGACTGCAAACGGTGCCTCAGTGACCTTTCAACAAGGCAGAGACCGGCTCGTCCACAAGGTTCGACATCAGCGAGCGCAACAGGCTCTACTACCTGAACACCTACGACAATGGTGAGCATGAACTCGAGAATGATGAATGTCATGCATGCTATGGTGTACAGACTTGGCACGAAATCCTTGGTCACTGCAATTATGACGATGTGTTAAAATTGGAAAGTGTCACTAAGGGAATGAGTGTTAAAGGCAAAACTGAGTGTAACTTGGTGCCATGTGAAATATGCATTCAAGGTAAATTTGCCCAAAGCAGAAATAGAGAGGCAGATGTAAAAGCTAAAGTCGCACTTGATCTGGTGCACACAGATTTAGCTGGCCCTATAGAGCCAACAGCCAAAGATGGATTCAAGTACATTTTGGGATTCACTGATGATTATTCAGGAGCAATGTTCACTTATTTTTTTGAGATCCAAGAGCGACACAGTGAAGGGTACAGAAAAGTTCTTTGCTGACGTTGCACCTTATGGCAAAGTCAAATGTATCAGATCGGATAATGGTACAGCATTTATGTCGAGAGATTTTCAGTCACTGCTTAGCAAAAATGTCATTAGACACGAGACCTCGGCCCCCTTACTTGCCTCATCAAAATGGGACATCCGAGAGAAGCTGGAGAACATTGCTTGAAATGTCTAGATGTATGTTGCTTGAGAGTGGCCTGCCGAAAGAACTGTGGACATATGCAGTTCAGACTGCTGCGGTTATCCGTAACAGATGTTATAATGGGCGTGTAGGGCAGACTCCATACTACATGCTGACCGGGAAAAAGCCTGATCTTTCCAAAATGTATATTTTTGGCTCTGCGTGCTATGCATACAAACAAAATAAGAAAAAGCTTGATCCCCGATGTGAAAAGGGTATTTTTGTTGGTTATGACAAGAACAGTCCTGCATACTTTGTATACTATCCAGACACAGGGAAAGTGTTTAAGAACAGGTTGGTGAAGTTCATTACAAAGCGCGCTACTGAATGTCAGACTCAGACAGACCAGGAAACCAGTGAATGTGTTCTGCCTAGAGAGGGCGCTAAGACCCAACCACAAATCGAGATGATGAGTCAGAGTACACAAGATGTAGAGCAATGTGAGTCAGACACCAACATGAGTGGGGAAGGTAGTCGTCCAAGGAGAGACCGGAGACCTCCCCCGTATCTAGATGATTATGAGTGTGATGAACAGGTTTTAACCAGCATTGACTACTGTTACAGGGTTATTTGTGATGTACCCCAAACCCTGAAACAAGCCCTAGGCTCACCAGAGTCCTCACTATGGGCTAAAGCTATGCAGGATGAGATGAGTTCCCTGAGGGAAAATGACACTTTTACCCTAACAACATTGCCAGAAGGTAAACATGCAGTGGGGGGCAGATGGGTTTACAGCGTTAAGGAAAACCCAGTTGAAACCACATATAAAGCAAGATATGTAGCTAAAGGCTATAGTCAAATTGAAGGGATAGACTATAGTGAGACCTTTTCCCCAACCGCTGATATGACCTCTGTACGCAGTTTAATGCAGGTTGCTGCACAATATGGTTTGGAGCTGCACCAAATGGATGTACAAACTGCATATTTGCATGCTCCCATTGACTGTGAGCTATACATGGAACAGCCAGAAGGTTTTGAGGTTAAGTCTCAAACTGGTGAGAGACTAGTCTGTAGGCTCAACAAGTCACTCTATGGCCTGAAACAGTCAGGATGAAACTGGAATAAAATGCTGCATGATTTCCTTTGCCAAAATGGTTTGGTTCAGAACCCAGCTGACCACTGTGTTTACAGCAAACAAATTGGGAGTGAGAGAATCATTTTGATTATCTGGGTCGATGATCTTCTTATTGCAGCGAGTGACTGTCAAACCCTCAGGAATGTGAAAGAGCTATTGGGAGACCAATTCAAGATGAAAGATCTTGGTAAACTAAAACATTTCCTTGATATTGACTTTACACAGGGAGATGGTGAAATAAAGATGAACCAAAAGAGGTACATCACAAAAATCCTGGAGAGGTTTGACATGACTCACTGCAGACCAAGATCGACCCCATGGGAGAACAAACTGAAATTTGATGATGAAGGTAACCCTGTTGATTCGAGGAGGTACCGAGAAATGGTTGGCAGTTTGATCTATGTAATGACAAGTACTAAACCTGTAACTAAAGCTCTGCTTGACAAGTTTGTTTCTTTTGTTTTTGGTAAGTAAGATGTTTTTATTTTCTTTGCTAGATGTACCTGACAACTGCATACTGTAATCAGCCTAAGAGCAAGTGGGGGTGTTGAACACCGATGAACACTGTCTGTCTTGAATGCCCTTATGCTGAAGTCACTGTGCAGAGGGGGGCGGGTGATTACTCTACAGGTGCTGCTAATTATGCTTTTCAATAAATAAACGGCCGGTTGCCCTTGTTTGGCATTCCGGTGAGACCAGAGATCTGATGGCTACCGTGTATCAGTTTGTCCCCGTTAATAGTGCTTTCTGCTAGCTATATGTTACCTACACAGTCCTGATGGCAGCTGCAACAAACATGTTTTCCAAATATATTACGATATACAAAAGCAAAATAATTTTCTTGATCGGATTTTGGACACGACATAATCAATGATTTCACAGCGGAAAAAAAAAGGTAGAAGGGTTGAGTTGTAGAGGATGGCTGTACTTTCAATGTCTTGCCTGTTGGATTTATTAATATTTCTTAACTGGTCTATTTTTCTATAACTGTATTTAATCACAACAAAGAGATGTAAATAGTTGATATATTCATTTATTTTTTGTTATGGTGTTTTTTGATTCATTTTTCTAAATTTTATTTATTTACCGATTGCACATTCTGTTCACACACTAGATTGTACTGAAAAGCTTTTTTAAACCTTATTTCTTGTTCATTTTAAACTTAGTTAAAATTGGGGCTTGTAATAAGAGTTGTTTTTCTAAATGATGTGCAATATTTCAATCTAGTTATTTATGCAACTTTTTTTTATATTGCATTTGTACATTTTAAGTTCACATAACATGACGAGGACATAACATTTCTAATACATTTCAATCCGGCTTTCGTCACAAGTATAGTACTGAGACTGCATTACTAAGAGTGTCCAATGACATTCTTATGCATGCTGATAAAGATGAATACTCTATTCTTATTCTTCTAGATTTAACCGCTGCCTTGATACCATCAATCATGTCATCTTACTTGATAGGTTGGAGAACTGGGTTGGCATTTCTGGTACAGTGTTAAATTGGTTTCACTCTTATCTGACTAATAGATATTTTAATGTTTGTATTAACAATCTTGTATCCTCGTCAGCTCCCCTACTGTGTGGAGTCCCTCAGGGGTCTGTCGTTGGGCCAATCCTCTTCTCTTTATATATGCTTCCTCTGTGTCATTTGTTTAGTCACTTTCAAGACATGTCAATACCACTGTTATGATGATGATACTCAGATCTATTTCTCTGCCAAACCCAATAAACTTAATCAACTGTCCTCCCTCCACCAAAGACTGGATGTCCCTTAATTTCCTCCATCTAAACCCTGACAAAACTGAAGTTCTCGTAATTGGTCCTGAGAACTTTGCCACTACAGTTATACAGTTTATTGGTCCACTTCATTCAAACATCAAACATACCACTACAAATCTTGGTATTGTAGTGGTTATGGGGCTACATAATTCCCCTTATTGAGCTAGTAGGAACGTTAGTTTACAGCTGCTGTTTCCTCGGTTCGGGTTTACAGTGACACACTTCTGCTGCGCGGGTTTTGTTGTTGTAATGGTGGAAGGAATAAATGGTGCACGTTGTGTAGCCGAAAGAGAAAGTTGTCACGACTCCTGCTTGAGCTCCTCTACAGTATCATCTTTGACAAGAATATGTCTTTTGATCCCCATGTTACTAAACTTGTCTAATCTTCTTTTCTTCAGCTAAAAAATATTTAAAAAATCAGAAATATTTTGTCTTTTAAGGTTATCGAAGTATTAATTCACACTTGCATTTTCTCACGTCTAGATTACTGAAACTCCCTCTACTCTGGCCTCAACCAAGCTACTTTAAATAATCTACAGCTGGTTCAGAATGTCGCTGCTAGACTACTAACTAGAACTAGCCATAGGTCCCGCATTACCTCTATTCTTGCATCCCTCCATGGGCTTCCTGTAAAATTTAGAATAATCTATAAGATCTTATTGATTACATTTAAAACACTGCATGATCTTGCCCCCAGTTACATTTCCGATCTTCTCATTCCACTTCCCGACCACCCTGATCCTCAAACCTTGGTCTTTTATCCTTCCCCCAGTGTGACTGCAAAACAAAAGGTGACCACACCTTTGCAGTTTCTGCCCCAAGCCTCTGGAATAATCTTCTCCAATCCATTAGATTTGCTGAATCTTTGGACTGTTTTAAGCGGCTTCTAAAAACCCATCTTTTTAGGCAAGCCTTTTTATAAAGCCCCATCCCTGCCTTTTGTTTTCGTTTGTTTTTAGCTCGGTCTGTTACTCCCTGTGCCATATTTTATATTCATTCAATTTATGTATTCACTCATATTGTTCTGGATTGAGTGTAAAGCACTTTGTAACTGTGTGTTTTTAAAAGTGCTATATAAATAAAACTTTACTTATTTAGTTACTTAAACTCTTGACATATTCTTCCTTCAGAATTACACCTACCCTGTTTCTCCTCTCATCTGCACCATGTCAAAAGTGTTTGAATCCACCTCCAGTGCTCCTGGCCTCACTTTCCTTCCACCTGGTCTCTTGCACACACAGTGTATCTACCTTCCTTCTCTCCAACATATCAGCCAGCTCTCTCCCTTTGCCAGTCATAGTGCCAACATTCAAAGTTCTGACTCTCACCTCCACACTCCTACCCTTCCCCCTCTCTTTCTACTTCATCCAATAGTAGCATAGTTTCCACCAGCACCCTGATAGTCCACAGTACTGGTGGCAGTCGTTGGTAACCCGGGCCTGGACTGATCCAGTATGGAAATCTGATTTATGATCTGCATATTTGATTTGGTAAAGGTTTAAGGCCAGAGGTCCTTCCTGACGAAATCCTCCCCATTTATCTGGGCTTGGGACCAGCACAAAGAATGCACTGGCTTGTGCATCCTCAGTGGATGGGTTAATTTTGTCACTATAGATATCTGACGTTTATCATCAGACAGTCGCAGTGATGCAACTTTTCGTGTAGCTCCTGTTCTGCCACTTGCTGAGCCAACAGCATTGTAGCTTATCTAGTATCAAACTGGAATCTGTTTTTATTGTTTGTTACATTTGGCCACATGTTTCTCATTTATTGTATTTGGGTATTTACAGGATATTATCATGGGTAGTTGAGAACCCATTAAGCATAATTAAACCCCTCCAGGCATTCTGGCAGTTCCCCCTTAAGTACATTGGAAACCTGTTTTTGATGCACTGGAAAATATTCTGTTTGTGCGCTCAAGGCATTTGGTAAATCACATTGGAGAAATCACAGATAACAAATGTATATAATAGAATGTTAGTTTCTTTCATGTTGATGGTGCATAAGCTCATTCCTCACACCAACTGTAATGAATGAAAGGTCACGTGTTTAACTTGACCTACTCACGGGTGTACGTGCAGTGCGCGTGACGTATACAGGAAGTTAGAAGCGCATGTTATGAAGGTTGTATGTCGGATGAACGCTAGTAAAAGCTACACAGTTAAGAACCTACGAAGTCGGCTCGTTCTTGAATTATTCTTATGTCAGTAAGACAAGGCGTCTACGGACATTACATGGTGTCAGAATAGTCTGTGTATCTGAACACGAGCGGTCATGCCGAAGTTTAATCCGCCGAGTGAATTCAAGTTTGACTGCCCCGTTGAATGGCCGCAGTGGAAACAACGGTTCTCGCGATTCAGGCTCGCGACAAAGCTGGATAAAGACGACGGGGAGATTCAAGTGAGTTCGCTGATTTATGCAATGGGCGGCGAGGCTGAAAAGATATTCAGCTCGTTTGACTTCGCGGCGGAGGGTGATAAAGTGGACTATGATATCGTACTGAAAAGGTTCGACGACTACTTTATTCCCCGCCGTAACATCATACATGAGAGGGCGTGCTTCTATCAGCGTAGCCAGCAGCCAGGAGAGACAGCGGAGATGTACATCCGGACATTGTATGAGCTGTCTGAACACTGTGAGTTTGGGGACAAGAGGGATGAACATATCAGAGATCGTCTGGTAGTGGGCATAAAAGATAAGGTTCTCTCCCGTCAGTTCCAGCTCACAGCGGACCTTACTCTGGTGAAAGTCATTGAACAAGTGCGCCAGGCGGAGGCAATAACAAAGCAGCTCAGCCTCCAAGCTAACCAACCAGAGGCCCTGCTGGCTAACGTCAATGTTGTCCGATGGCGGGACGAACGCCAAAACAAAAAGGGCGGACAGCGTCATGGTGGCGGCAGTCCGGCAACCAACAAAGTAGATGAATGCGGGAGGTGCGGCAAGACGCAGCACACCGATGAGCGGAAGTGTCCTGCAACGAACAGTAAGTGCAACAAGTGTCATAAAAAGGGACATTGGGAGCGTGTATGTCACTCTAAAGCGGTGAGAGAAGTCACTGAAGAGGTTAAACAGCTGTTCTTTCTGGGAGAAGTTGGCAAAGAGAGCAGTCAGGAAGATTGGACTGTTAGTTTAACAATAAGTGATGTACCAATAACCTTTAAAATTGACACGGGGGCTGACGCTACTGTTATCAACCAAGGGACATTTAAAAAGCTGAAGCCAAACATAAAACTGGGACCTCCTGACACATGCTTCATAAGCCCAGGTGGAAACATCAGCTGCATAGGACAGTTTCAAGCCACAACCAACTACAAGGAGAAACAATACTCCTTTCCAGTGTGTGTGATCAAGGGGAGAGGCAGCTGTCTGCTGAGTCGTCTAGAGGCAGTGGAGATGGGTCTAGTGAAGCGGATGAATGAGGTCAGTGGAGTTTTCGGTTCAAGTGGACTGCTGAAAACAGACCCAGTGAAAATAGCTCTGGTGGAGGGTGCCCAGCCATACGCGGTGCATACAGCCAGACGGATACCGCTGCCACTTGTACCACTGGTTAAGAAAGAACTGCAGCGCATGGAAAATGAGGGCATTATTGAAAAAGTGACTCAGCCCACAGAATGGTGCGCCGCTATGGTGCCGGTGCTGAAACCGAACAAGAAAGAGGTTCGCTGCTGCGCTGACCTCAGGAGGCTGAATCGAGCGGTGAAACGTGAGAAATACGTGCTGCCCACTATGGAGGAAATAATGCCAAGGCTCGCAGGGTCAAAGTTCTTCACAACGTTGGATGCAGCAAGTGGGTTTTACCAGATCCCCTTGCATGAAGACAGCAGGGGGCTCACCACTTTCATCACCCCATTTGGGAGGTATGCTTTCTGCCGCCTTCCATTTGGTATAACGAGTGCTCCAGAGATTTTCCAGAGAAAGATGGCGGAAACTCTGACCGGGCTAGAGGGCACAGAGGTGTACATGGATGACATCCTTATACATGGAGAGACTGAGGAAATCCATGACCGGCGCCTAGCAGAGGCGCTGGGGGTCATTGAAACAGCAGGTCTCAAACTGAACCAAGCGAAATGCAAGTTCAAACAGAAACAAGTCCGCTTCCTTGGTCATATCATCAACGAGGCAGGCATCAGACCTGACCCGGACAAAGTGGCCGGAATAGAGAACTTTCCTCAGCCCCAGAACGTGACGGAACTCAAGAGGTTCCTCGGCATGGTGAACTATTTGGCAAAATACGTCCCAGAGCTGTCCACTGTAGGTCAGCCGCTTTATGGACTGCTTAAAGCAACGACAGAGTGGCTGTGGGGACCTGCACAGAACACAGCATTCCAAGACCTTAAAGCAGCACTCGCCACCGCCCCGGTACTCACCTTTTATGACGTCACTAAGGCTACGGTGGTGTCAGCAGATGCCAGCAGCTACGGGCTGGGAGGCGTTCTGCTCCAGCAGCACGGGGAACACTGGAAGCCCGTGGCCTACTGCTCCCGACGGCTGAGTGACGCAGAGACAAGGTACGCACAGATCGAGAAAGAGTGCTTAGCCAGCGTCTGGGCATGTGAAAGGTTCGAGAAGTACTTGTTTGGGCTTGACAATTTCAGACTTGTCACCGATCATAAACCACTAGTGCCTCTCATGAACAGCAAAGACTTGGATAATGTGCCCATTAGGTGCCAGAGACTGTTAATGAGGCTGATGCGTTTCAACGCAGTGGCTGAATACGCACCAGGCAAAACTTTAGCTGTGGCTGATGCACTCTCCAGAGGCCCAGAGCAGTGCTACGGAGATGGTGCTTCTCATGATGATGTTGCAGCGCACATTGATGCCATCGTGTGCCAGGTGCCTGCCACACCTCAAAGGATGCAGGAGATAAAACAGAGCACGGATGGGGATCTGCAGCTCCAGACAGTGTTGGGCTTCATCAGACACGGCTGGCCTGAGTATGTCGATAAAGTGCCGGAGACAGTCAGAGACTTTTATCAGGTGAGAGTTATCTGAGGTAGATGGTTTAGTCATCAGAGGCAGTCGTATCGTCATTCCCACAGAGATGAGGGAGGTGATCTTAGACAGAATACACGACGGGCACCAGGGGATAGTTAAGTGCAGAGAGAGAGCTAGCCAGTCAGTGTGGTGACCCAAAATGACAGAGCACATTACAACAAAGATACAGCAATGTCAATTCTGCAGAGAACACAAGAACACACAGAGAAAAGAGCCTTTAATGTCAAGTGAGCTCCCATCCAGACCATGGCAGAAAGTTGGCATAGACCTGTGTGAGTACAAAAAGCAAAACTACTTGATAGTGTCTGACTATTATTCCAGGTTTTTGGAGATCCTAAATCTACCAACAACTACTAGCAGTCAGGTTGTAGCTAGGCTGAAGGCTACATTTGCACGTTTTGGTATCCCTGAAATTGTAGTTAGTGTAATGGGCCACAGCTAGTTTCAGAAGAGATGAGGAGGTTCAGTGAGGATTATGATTTCATCCATGTGACTTCAAGCCCACACTACCCCCAGAGTAATGGACAGGCAGAGAGGGCTGTTCAGATAGCCAAAAGCATATTAAGGCAGGAAGACCCTCTCCTCGCCCTGTTGACATACAGAGCTACACCCTCTTCTTCCACTGGAGCCAGTCCAGCGGAATTGCTCATGGGTAGGAGACTCAGAACCACCTTACCCACATTGCAGCATAACCTGAAACCGGCCTGGCCTAAAGAGGAACTGATCAAAACCGCTGACACCGCAGCCAAATCGAGGCAGGCTTTCTACTACAACCGCAGGAACGGCGTGCGGACACTGCGCCCACTGAACTCGGGTGACGCAGTACTCACCAAACCTGATGGACAGAAAACATGGACAATGCCAGCAGTTGTTCACAGTCAGAGCTCCACTCCCAGATCCTACATAGTGGAGACAGCTCAAGGTGAACATTACAGAAGGAACAGGCGCCACCTGTTGGCCACACCTAAAACACTCACCTTTGTCATTAGGGATCCTGACCATGTCACTCCAGGGGAGAATGGAAACATGGATGAGTCCCGAGCAGCAGAAAGGCCAACTTCCACACCATATGTTACTCGCTCTGGCAGGGTGAGCAAGCCTGCAATCCGGCTGGATTTGTGAGGCGTATGGACTTGTGTACTGTGGGGGATTTTTTATTTTTTTTTGTGAAAAGGGGGGTGATATACAGGTTAGAAAATCATCTTAGAGGGGGAGATGTAATGAATGAAAGGTCACGTGTTTAACTTGACCTACTCACGGGTGTACGTGCAGTGCGCGTGACGTATACAGGAAGTTAGAAGCGCATGTTATGAAGGTTGTATGTCGGATGAACGCTAGTAAAAGCTACACAGTTAAGAACCTACGAAGTCGGCTCGTTCTTGAATTATTCTTATGTCAGTAAGACAAGGCGTCTACGGACATTACACCAACAGTATTAATTTTTCTATGCGTTGAGTGAAATTTGTTGTCATTTAAAATTATTTTGAACTGTATGACTGCTGTTGAGTGTTGGCTGGGTTGTATTGTTCTTCCGCCAACATGCCTGTCATCAAGAGTTGTATCACCCTCATTTTTCATTGACAGTTTAGAAAGACTTTGTGCCTTGAGGATGTTGCTGAGACCTCTGATTTAAGGTCTGTGGGCATAATGCTTAATGAACATCTATTGAATGAAGGCATGTTTACTACAAATGAATGTTTTGTGTATTAATGTCATGCAAAGATTACACCCACTTTATAGATTCCATGAATGTTCTTGTCACACTGTGGTAGCACAACATTAAAGTGTTGTCCTTACTTTGCTACTTTGCTCCAGGCAAAGTAAGGAGGGCCTCTAAAGAAAATCTTGCCTAGGGCCCCCTGTTGTCTAGAGCTGGGTCTGCCTTTACCTGACAAGTTCTGATCAACACTTGTACTGTAGATTAGAATAAAGGCAGATTTTACATCAGGCCCATGATGTCAGATTTAACCGTTGCAATCTGGAAATACTCCTTAATATCTCAGAGAGATTTCACCCCGAAAGGTGGACTCTCTGTTAGAGTACGCAAGCACTATTCGAAAAGTGTGTTTTGAGGGGTATGAAGTCCTTGACGTTTAGCCCATGTGAAACACAGGAATAAAGACTTTTAATTGACTTAGAAGTTACAGAAATGTTGTTCCATCTCAATGATTTATTGAATTTCCTATTCATTCTGACAGAATAGAGCTTGCAAGAGAAAATATGCAGCGTGCTCATTAGCCAAATGAAAAAAAAATGTCTGATTAACCACATCTTCATAAAAACACAATTGATCAGTGATAATAAACACAAAATGTGCCCTTCAATAAAATGAAATAACAAATCAATTTATCAGCAACAAAATCAAACCTGTCTGGAGGTGTAGCTGTAATATTGTATGATAGTAATCGTTATATATAAGGTTGTTAATCAGACTGCAGTTTCTCAGAGCCTGTTTCTACTGTGCTTCTCTGACACTGTTTACTGCCATCATAATGTACATTATAAAATTAATCAATTTACTTGACGAACACCCTAAACAACACAGTCAGTGTTATGATATATGGTTTCATGTGATCTACTATAAACTACAACATTTACTTAAGAACTTAATGGCATCCATTACCTCGGCGTACAGAGCATTTTAAAAAAAAACTGTTTGCATGTGCGGAGGCAAAAACACAAGCAGAGAACAAACAAAATACACAGACCATCACACAGTAATAGAATACAAAAGAGAGGTATTTGCACAACTGAAATTAAGTCTTAAAAAATGCTTTGAGGAGATAGCCTTCTTAATGGCGGCGTGCAACTCTACACATAGTCAAATCTCTGGTGGGATTGTCTTCCCTCAACACTGGGGGCCCTGTAGGTCTCATTTAAGACCCGCTGAGGTCTCGGTTCAGACTTGTAGATGGTGTGGTGCGTCGAGGCAGCTTTGTAGGCCGTCCCATCATACCTGAAAAAAACCCCCCATCAAAAACAGAAGTAAATCTGAATGGCCATCGTTAACTATGGGGTTAAATTGTGTCATCTGGTGTGGTATTCAGTAAATAGTATGCTTTATTATCCCAAGGTCTAAGAAAGAAAGAAAGAAAGACAGAGAGAAAGAAAGAAAGAAAGAAATGCACATGTACTCTCACTGCCAGTGAATATATGACAGGGTTTGGCCATGAGAAAAAAACAAAAAACAAAACAATACACGAGGTGTATAAAAACCTTATTAATTCTATTTTTATGGATTGCTTCAGTCTCATATATACTATCTCATATATATTTTGTCATGTTTAAGGTTATCTTTGTGAGCAACTGTTCAAGTTGAATTCTTGAATGTGCAAACTCGCTTGGCCTAAACGTAAAAGTTATTCTAATTGTTACGAAGGCAGGGGTAAAAAAAAAAAAGAGAAAAGAATGAAAATCCTCATTGGTAGTTTTGTTGGTGTCTAGGTATTGAAATCGGATGTGATGGACCATACCGCTGTTTCCTGTCAGGGACCATCCCACGGCAGGCCAAACACATCATGATTCCACCGATAAACAAGATTGCCCCACCTATCCAGCCCACGAAGAGGGCAGGGCCAAAAGTATACCTGAAAATGAACAAAATATTTACAGTGATTTAATTAAACAAATAAAAATAAATTTAAGTATAACGAGATGCTACCATTTCACTTAGTCATATACACTTACGTTGGAAGCAGACCACCAGTGAGTCCACCCAAGTTCCCCCCTCCGAGCCCATTAAACCCACCCTCCGTGAACGTTGTGAACCGAAAGCTCTGCACAATTAAGTTGGCAAAGGCTGACACCCCTGCAATGCCGCAGATTCCTGAAAAACATAACCAACAGCGGTTTAACTCATAACTAATATCAATTTAAAGTATTTAAGTCAGGGTGGTATAATAAATTGATATATTTGTAAATGATTACTATACCTGCAAGAAGTAACATGATCCCAGATGTCAGAGTCATAGTGGCCTTGATATTTTCCTCCATATTTCCCATCTTCAAGCACTTCAGTGCAAATATGGCGACCAAGCAGCCGATTGCGCCGAGCACGATTCCAACGATCATCAAGGCGCGCACAGCTTGAAGGAGGGCTGAAAGTCAACGATATTAGAAAGAAGTGCAAACAGGTTGATTTTTTTTCCATTATTCTATTGATACCTGATGTGAAAATAATTAGTTATAGAGTTTTTAACCATCGTAACTATTGAAGCATCACCACCTTTTTTTTGTTGTTGTTCTGAACTAGTTTATTGCAACACTGGTATTGTTGTATTCTTATTTTCTCACCAATTCCCTTGTATTATATTAAATTGTGAAGCAGTTTTTAGGCACACTTCCAGAGGACAGTGGTCATGCAATTCATCAGAATTAAAAAGAAAAGAAAAAAATTATTCCTTGTGTATTTTTTGACACGACAGCAGATAAAGTTTAATCATTCAAACCAAGCTACCATGTAAGAAAACTGGGGAAATTGTTATAGAGCCAGCATTGCAATTAGTGTGGACTGAAATCCCGTTTTAAGATGTGATAAAATACAGTCAACAATAAAAAATGTAGAATATGAAAATCTAAATGACATTGTGTAACATTCCAGGAAGCCATGTGCTCAAGTTTGAGAAAAACGAGGGACCAAATCGCTGTTACAACTTTTAGGCGTGGAAAATGGCCAAAATAGCCCCAAATCTGAACAAAGTTCCACCAAGGTCCTTTGAAAATTGTTCTCTAAATCATAAGTAGTGCATAATAGAAGTCTTCTTGTTGTAACTTTAATTCACTCCTACCTGGCAATCCTAGTATGGTATAATATGGCCTGCACTCTGTTGAGCCATATGCAGTCCCCACACATGAGTGCCACAGACCAGAATAGGTGTAAACATTTGTGATAACTATGAAAGAACGGTCTTGCAAACTCCACATATCCATTGCAGTCGCAGCTGATATCAAAAATTGACCCAACACTGACAACATGAATCCTATTAATTGAATCATTGAGACGGCCATTTTAGTTCTCCTTGTCAAAGAAACTTCCTACCAATGTCATTGAATTGTGAAATGGCAGTGTGCTACCCTATCCTTGTGCTTATCGTTATGTACCATTCAACAAGGAACAAGCCTTATCAGATGTTTACCTAAAATTTTCATAGGTCTTTGTCCCAGTTTCAGGAAACAGTAGAAGTTAAAAAAAAATAAAAAAAATCCACCCTTTCGCAACACAGGGTGTGGTTTGACCTCTCGTTGTTTTTACATCAATCTGGGGGGATGAAAAATTGTTATTTGATGCTTCTGGTCATCAAATAAAACTACTTACTGTACCTATAGACAACCACAATAATGACACTCATTTACTTTGTTCTTTCTTTTTCTTATTTTCTACTCGTTTTCCACACATCGCAGTATCCTGTAGCTTGAAGAATACTGAACTGCATAAGAAAATAAACAGCAATCTACATGGTTTGAAATTCACCAAAGACAGACGGAGAATATATTCAGATATATTAGTCTATGCATCAATTCAATATATCTCAGTTTTTGTTGGTTTTTTTTGTGTTTTTTTAGTTCTTGCAGTTGTGATGTCTTCTTAATATTCTCGCTTTTTGTTGTTATGAATTATGAAGGACGCATACCTGGCAGTCCCAAAATGGTAAAGTACGGGCGACACTCAGTGAAGCCAGAGCTCTGCCGGACGCAGGACCTCCACAGGCCCGAATATGAGAAGACAGCTGTCACAGGGTTGTCAAAAAGGTCTTGTGTGGCCCACTGGTCCATTCCTGTAGCAGCAATTATTCCAGCTACACCCAGCAAGCTCAGGAGGAAGCCCATGACCTGACACAGTGTTGCCGCCATGGTGCTGTCTTCTCTCTGTTGGTAAGACCAGCAAATTCCCTTCAGCACGTTGTGTTTTGGACTGTGTCTGAACGTGATACTGCCAGATGCGAACGAGGGGAAGGACTTTACCATTGACCTTAAGTGTTTGCACATCGCCCAGTTGCCTAGAGCTGGGTGGGGCGGTTTAGTATCAGTTAATGCATATCTTTTACTCTGTGTGCTCCTACCACTGAGACTAAAACAGCCGATTACCTTCTCGATCATCATTTCCAGTCGATTTTCACTGCATTTTGGTTAAATTACTAAACCAACGAGAAGATATTTTTTATATAAAAGTCTTACTGAAGCGCTCCCTGAAAAGAATCCCTCAGTAGTGTGTATAACTTCAAGCATCCCTTATTATCTATGTTTTTATTCAATGGTTAGTGTTTATTCCCCTCATTTTCTTTACTGTTACTGTCCATTCAGTGCATACATGTGAATGAAAATGTCACTTAATGGGGATTGCTACCAAGTTTTAGCAATCATGTGCTTTTTATAAGCTTTAAGACAATTTCATTTGTATCAAAAAACAAACAAACTTTTGCTGCTATCCCCTACAACCAGATATGAGAAAGCACGGTTTTCCAATTGCTTCCTTTGTAATATCCCATCTGAGAGGATCATTATGAGAAAAATTAATATTTTCAGATCAAATTCAGAAATTCTGATCCAGACCAGCTAATATAGCCATATGTGAAGCTCATCCAGATGTTAAAGTTAAAACAAACATTTTTGTTAGTTCAAAGATTGAGAACTATAGAGTTTGAATAGAGCATCCGTCAAATATATAGCAAAATTTATTAAAAACTAAATTTTGACTGTACTGCTCCACCCCTTGTGCCGATTAAAGCATATAGACTGACACTGATATGTCGTTTTTGGTTGCGCCACCCTTAAATTTGATCCAGTGCATATATAACTGAAATACTATTCCACAAATTTGATGCAAAAAAAAAATCTTTGAAAAGTCTTTGAGCAAATTAAATATCACACACATGACAACTTTTACACTATTTATACAATTCTGATTAATGTTCCTGTAGCACAATGATGGCTCCATTGAAATGTGGTGCCTTGACATTTCAAAATGACCAGACAACCAAGCACGTAAAGTTCAAGTTCATCTTTAAGTTCAACTTTATTGTCATGTGTATTTGAATACAATAAAATTCTTGTGCTCTGGCTCTCTCACATGGACACAAAGACAGACCACCCCCCCCCCAAAAAAAATTACAGACCCACATGGACTATGTAAACAGAATTCAGACATTAATATACACAATACAGAAAAGTACACAATAATGCAACAATGTAAGGTGTATATTAACGGTGTAATGATCCATCTATCTGGATCGATGTATTGATTCAATGATCAACGATCTGATATCTAGATTATCAATCTCATATCGATTCAATGATCAACGACCCAATGTCACTGATGCAAAGTGAAACCATCGATCGATATCATCATCTTTAAGATACGCCTAGCAAGGGTAAATGTCAACGCTCAATATCTCTAAACCACTGAGCACACAGACAGACTCCTGTAAATCCAAGGTGATGAAGCCCAGATGTGCATGGTTTATGCTCATCCTTGAAAGGTCATCAGGGGCTCTTTAAATTAACTGATGATGTGGCATATTAGTGAACAACAGGAGGTCTATTTGTATTATTTTTATTAAAGAATAGATTGTTTTTCATTTAAATGTCTGGAAGGGCTCAATAATAAAAATGTCAAATCACATTTTAGTTGCTTTTTGTGAGTTTATATAAATGTAACTGTGTTACATGGGCATATGATATCGTCTCAAATTGATCGCAGGATGCTGAATTGAACCGAAATGGTATCGTGGCAGTACTTGATGATATCAGCAATTATTGTATCATTGTCCAAAGAATCGATATCATATCATGATGAAACTTGTGATTTACACCCCTAGTGCATATGGATGCATCAGCTGTTCAGCAACCTGACTGCCTGTGGAAAGAAACTATTACTTAGACGGGTGGTGTGTGACTTGATGCTCCAGTAATGATTTTTAGATGGAAGGAGGGGGAACAGAACATGGGCAGGGTGGCTGGTGTCCTTCATGATGTTTTGGGCTTTTCTTTTGCAGTGAGTGGTGTAAGTATTATGAAGTTGTAGTAGTTCCATGCCAGTGACTTTTGCTGCTGTCTTCACGGTTCTTTGCAGCAGTCTACGGTCCTGAGCAGTCAGGTTGCCAAACCACACTGTGAGACACCTGTCAAGACCCTCTCCATGGTACTGTGTTAAAGGCGGCATGGTGGCCAAGTGGTTAGTGCCGTCACGTCATAGCAAGTAGGCCCTGGGTTCGAACCCCGGGGTTGTCCAACATTGGGTGTCATCCCAGGCTGTCATCTGTGTGGAGTCTGCATGTTCTCCCCGTGTCTGCAGTGGGGTTTCTATGGGTGCTCCGGTTTCCCCCACCATCAAAAATACATACATGTTAGGGTTTATACCCCTGTCTGTGCCCCTGACCGAGGCATGGCAAGATGAACTGGAGTTGGTCCCCGGGTGCTGCACGGTGGGTGCCCACTGCTTCTAGCTCCACAGCTAGTATGGGCTAAATGCAGAGCATAATTTCCCCATGGGGATCAATAAAGTATCTCGGAATTAAAAAAAAAAATCAAAATCAAAAAATAAAAGTTCATAGGAGTTTTGGTACACACACCAAAACTCTTGAGACACCTCAGAAATACACTCTCTGCTGTGCGTTTCTAAGGATGCAATTGGTGTTGAGAGACCATGTGAGGGTGTCTATGACATGTAAACTGAGAAAACTAAATCTGTTCACAATTTCAACAGATGGACCATTGATGGAAATAGGACTGTGCTTTCCTCTGACCTTTCTAAAGTCAACACTGATTTCTTTTGTCTTACTGACATTTAGAGAACGGTTGATATCATGTCACCATATGGCTAAAACTTCCACTTCCCTATCGGCCCTCTCATCACTTTGGTAAAGTAAAAGCTGCTGATCTAGCTCAAGCACAGGAGGTGGAGCCATCAATAATAGTGCTTAAACTGGCATTCGGTGAGTGCTTACTGTCTGAAATGTTCTCTGAAAGTTGGAACATGTAAACATCATCTCCTATTGAAAATAATCTGGATAAACAGATACCGTGATGATGAAAAACCTGAATATGATAGCGAGGATTTGCTGGAATAAATATTGAATCCATCGCAGTGCTCCAAACAGGACACATTTTGATCAACACGTGACAATGGACACAATGTAATGTCCCTGATATAATTGTACGGTGATACGAGTCAGTACATTTATTTCAAACCTCTTAACAATTCACGTGGAAGCAACGTTAGAGTGCTTGTGCAGAAATATGAGTATTTTGAAGAGTTATAATAAAACGAAACAATTATAGATTCTGTACCATTTTACACCCTGACCGGGCTGTGCTTGGCGATACCAGATGACACTATTGACAAAGTGGCTACACTAGGTCGTTATGCCACCATCAGCCAACCAAGCTAAAGTAAATACTGATATGATTGTAGAGAGCTGAAACCCATTTGCTTGCCGCTGATACGTTGCAGGGAAAATGTGAGCCACCCATACCACTGTACGTCGAAACTGGGTTGAGTGTGAAGACATCACATTGCACAGACCTATTTATGTCAATGCCAAAATCGAGACTTAGTCTGATGAGTCACCCAGTGCCAGTGTTTCTGCGTTAATTGGCATGATGATAGTACAATAACAGAAACTCACAGTAGGACTGTATGCGTCAACCACATCAGGAACTGAACCTATTAATCTTGTATCATAGGCTCTGGCTGTTCTTTCCCCCATTTCATTGATTTTTTTTTAAAATTATGAACAAAAGCAAAAAAACATGCCTTCAGTTTTTGTTACTCCACATTAATGAGCATTTCTGGGCACCCGGTGGGAGTGGAGATACATACGTATAATGACAGGGAGAAATATTACCTCGTGAATTTGCTAACTGGACAGAGTGGGACACCAATATGCCACTCAAAAGTGCAGTTGTATTTAAAACTTTTAATGGAATTATTATACTATTGTATGACTGCTGCACTTTTATGATACCATTAGTTTTGGTACTTGTATATTTTTAACTCTCTTGTATCTATTCATCTTTTAATTCTTCCTGCTGCTGGAGCACCTACATTTTCTCATCAGGGGATCTAATCTAATCTAATATAATCTAATATAATATAATCTAATATGATATAATATAATTTCACAGAAGTCCTGCAAAGTCTTCAACTAGTGACATGGGATGTTTCATAATCTGTACGCTGTACCCAACAGCAAAGCATACATTTAAAAGCAAAAATTGAAACTCCAATACTGTTTGCGGGGCGGCAGGGCGACAAGGTGGCGCAGTGGTTAGTGCGGTCGCCTCACAGCAAGAAGGTCCTGGGTTCGAGCCTCAGGGTAGTCCAACCTTGGGGGTCATCCCAGGTCATCCTCTGTGTGGAGTTTGCATGTTCTCCCCGTGTCTGCATGGGTTTCCTCCGGGTGCTCCGGTTTCCTACCACAGTGCAAAGACATGTAGGTCAGGTGAATCGGCCATACTAAATTGTCCCAAGGTATGAATGCGTCGGCTCTGTGATGGACTGGTGGCCTGTCCAGGGTGTCTCCTCAGCTGCCGCCCAATGACTATTAGGATAGGCTACAGCATCCCCGTGACCCTGGCAGCAGGATA